>NW_025386509.1:0-9787 GCF_016433145.1 Gracilinanus agilis
ATATATATATATATATATATATATGTTTCTGGGATATAGGTGCCTTTGTCTTAGGGTTAGCTAATAGCTAGACGGAGGGAGTAGGGATGCTTCCAGGTGCCACAGGATATGATTCTTAATCTTCAAGGCTGTTCTGTCTAGGAATATTCAAGGCTGTTTCATCTAGGGGCCCTGGGGCTTTCAGCCAGGAGTTGTCCCTGGGACTGTGAGTCAGAGATAACTGTCCTGCTTGAGTCAGGCATGACATTATCCAAAAACCCCTTGCTTAATTGCCAAGTTTAGCTTTTTGGCTATAATATTCTTATAAGCTATAATATTTCTATAAGCTTTTTTGGCTATAACACTGTCTACCAGACATTCAGCATTGCTGCCAAATTAATAGATTTCTCTTTTTATTTTCAAGCTAAGTTTTGGAGTCTTGCATTCTTGCAAAGGGCAACCTGTCCCAAACTTGAGGTTTCATCTCAAACCTCTCCCACAACAAAAGGATATATTTTAAAAGTGTGGGTCTTGAATTTTAAGGAGATGGGAATCATAGAATTTTGTATAGAAAAAAAAACTCACCACATATTTTTCAACACCAGATCACTTAATATTTTCAGGGAAAATAATGTCCTTTGAATCTAGCAAAATCTCCACATGACATGATTCTTTTAAAGCAACTGATGTAAGTACACAGGTTAGTATTTACATTTTCCTAGCATTCTTTCAGACTTTCATGGTGGGAAAGGAGATACCACACAGATTTATAGAAGATCAATATACTTGAGGGGGAAAAACATTACTTTAAAAGGAAAATAAAAGATGTACATAAGAAAGCAGTAGAAATTAATTTTAATCAGAGTTTAAAATATTTGACATTATGGTGCAAAATCTTCAAAATAATTGAATTTGGACTTCAAATCTTAAAAACCAAAATTTAAAAAAAAAAAGAAAGAAAGAAGGGAGGGAGAGAGGAAGAAAGGGGAAAAAAGTTGTGATTTTTCTTTGTTCATCTTGACCCTCATTTGTAACTACTGAATGTGAGGGGAAAGAAGTTCATTAAACAAACTCAAATAAAATCATAGATTCATGATCATAGATTGTAACTAAATGTCAGAATGACTGCTGGGGATATCCAACCACCCACTCATCCCATCATCATTCACATAATACAACTTTCTTTGGCCTCTAAGTTAGTGCTAAAGAAAGTATCCCTCCTATTCTCAAAAAAGAATATCCCTTAGCTGATGAAGATTTCTTAATTCATAAAGTCTTATCAGAGTACCAGAACTTGGGCCAGTGCCAAGAGACAGGTTAGGTGGAAAATAAATGAGGCCATATTACCCTCAAAGACTACTTAGGCAATAAGTGAAACAAGCATGCATAATGACATTTTTGTTTGCCTTGTAAGCTTGGGAATTGTACTACATTTGAGATAATAGTCACTGCCTCTAAAAGTGTATATTAATCTATATCTAACCTTTCCTTAAGTATAGCCACCAGATTCCCTTTTCCTGCTTTCATTTCACAAGTAGCAAAATATAAAAGTTATATGATTATATAATTTACAAATTAAAGAACATTCAAAGGACTCACAAGCAGACTCCATAAGAGTCAAGAGATCTCCCCTTCCCACATAACTACACCACTTCTTCTGTGAAATATATACAGTCTCTTTTGGTGCTTAAAGACTTATATTTCTACTCTGGTGAGATTTTTACAGATATAAAGTCTTTTGGATGTCAATGATCACTTAGCATTCCCATTCTTTGTACTGTATTGCATGTTTACTATAGATTTTTCTCACTTCCATATTGCCACAGGAAAGTGATTTAGCCCTCAAATAGCTGTACCAGCAAGAAATTAACCTGGCTTCTGAACTGTCTAATCTCTTGCTATCATGCCTCTGTGTCACAATGATTCTAGTCTTTAGAAACCTTGCATTTTAATTTTGTTTTGATTTGGTTGAGTTTGTTTCTGAGATGGTTTAAAACCTTGGTACTGTAAAAAGGAATTCTTTAGTCCTTTTCTCTGGGGGACCTGGAAGTCCTCTTACCATAGAGATGTGTAGGTATTAAACAGCCCACAGTGATAGGAAGTAGAAACCATAGAGACAGGAAGGAGGAATCAGAGTGACAGGAAGTGAGTTAGAAGAGGAATATTAAAAGGGTGAGTATCAGTTGGGTGGTCTGACATTTGCTGACAGTTATGTGCTGCCAGTTGTGGGGGGAGTCAGTTGCTAACTGTTAGGTGCTGGAAGTTGTGGGGAATTTGGCTTCTGAGATTGTGTTGGGTTGGTGGTTGAAGTTTAGTTGCTTGAATATAAAAGATGAGCCAGAGCTTACTGAGAGAGCATTTGGCTTTAGCCTTTAGAGGGCTTTTTGGATTTGGGGGTTTGGGGCTTTGGGTTTGGGCTGTTAGGTTTTTTCCTTTCTTGAACTTTTTGGGAGGTAGCTGGTCTTCATTGACAGACCTAATTGGGGTTCGACTAAACACTGATTGAGTTGGTTTTTTGATGGGGTGGATTGGGTTGAAACTTTGTGGGGTGGTTGTTATTAGTGGTAGTTATAAGCAGTTATATAAGTAAATATAGGCAGTTATAGATAGTTAAAGGATAACTAATATAGACAGTAGGAAATTTCTTTCTCTTCCTCATTCCTATATTTCCCTCCTTTACTATATTCATTTTACTATATTCTTTTACTATCTGGATTATAATCAAATTAAATTGTTAATTGTAAAAAGCTGATAGAAGTTTTCTTTTCTCTGGCTTAAAAGGATAATATTAATTTATGACTACTATATTCTCATTAAAACTTGAGTTATTAAAAACTGCTCTCTTATTTTGTCAAAATTCCTAATTTAACCCTTACATTTAATTGGCGGCCAAGTAGGAGTCGAACCTAGACTCTTCTGATCATTTTTCTTACTTTTTACTGAAACTATTCCTAAGTCAAGTTCCTAGCAGTTAATTCTGTTACTGATGTTAATCCTTTATGTTAAACAGTGCCATCTACTGACAGAAAGTAGAACTGAAAACAAAATTAACAATTACATTAAAGATGATACTTAGTAGTCTAATTCAGATTGGGATGCTGTTTCTTGTCTATCTAAAATGGTTCATTATCCAACAGAATATTTCACAGTGGCTCTATATAGCATTGTTCCTGTATGTACTTATACTTATAGGAGGCCTGACATTCTGCTTATTCCTCCTCAGGAAGAAACAGAAAAATAGTTTGTTTGACCTCAAAGCTAACTAAAAAGCTCACCTTGAAAAAAACTAGAAAATAACTCGAGTGAACTTGAAAAGAAGCTGAAGGAGAGTCTGGGGCATCTCAAGGCTTATATAAAAATCATTGAAAAAAGCTTGATAAATCCCCAGAGTAAGAAGAGAGAATTTATCTCTCAATACTCCCTCATAATTACAGCCAACTCAGTTTCTGATCAGTCCTGCTCCACATATTTCTGCTCAAACTCAAACCACCTCAACTCCTCATTCTGTTCTATCTCTAAATCTACTCAAACTCCTCCTTGTCCTCTTCTAAGTATCTCTAAATCTATCCAACCTCCCACTCAATCTGTTTCCCCACCTACACCCATTAACTATGCACTATGGCAACTCAAACACAAAGCTAAGAGGCAGAAACCAAAAATAATTCATTTACAAGCCTATTCCCCTTAAAAGAAGTACCCAACTTTAATAAGAGTGAATATCGGAGATGTAATTTCACTAAGGCATCATACACACATCAGCCCCCAAGATATTGAGAGATTCAAGCAAAATCCTTCTTTTGAGAATGATCCAATTGTGATTATTAAAAAGGTAGGGAGCATTTTTGAACATGTGATCCCTGATGGATTAATATTGAAAATTTGCTCCAAGCTTTTTTGACAGAAAGAGAGAAAAATAAAATCATCTCTCTTGTCAATCAGGCTCAGGGAAGGAGAGCAGTTCATTGGCCTCCACAAGACCCAACATGGAACCCCAACAATGAGCAAGATTACAAAAGACTATGCCAAACTAGAGAAGCATTATTAACTGCAATGAGAGCTTTCTCTGATATGCCTGGCATATGGACGAAATTTGAAAACCTTAAACCAAACCCAACCCCAATGAAAATCAGTTCCATTTTATGGATAGACTTATTGAGTGGGGAGGTAGATATATAGATCTGGATCTTGCCAGAGAAAGGAATGCCAGACAAATAAGAAGACAATTTGTGAAAAACTGTTGTAAAGTGGTCAAAGATTATTTTAAGACTGATTGTTCAAGTTGGGCTAGTATGGACCTTGAAGAATTGAACAGTGTAGCAGATTATGTATTTAATGGCCATTAAAAGAAAGATGAGAACAGTGACTTGATAGAGACATTAAAGAGAGAAATTAAAAGTTTAAAGGAGGAAATTGACAGAGAAAAAGCAAATCGAGCATTGGCCAGGTACTCAATAACATACATTTTAGAAATAATGGAAACTCCAGGAATAACAACTTTAGAAATAATAACAATTATAGAAATAATAACAAAAAAAACACATTTAGAAATAATAATTCAAATGAGGCAAACAATAACTCATACCAAAATACCCCAAAACAGATTAATTATCTACTCTCACTATTGTCATGGCACATTTCCTTATTTTCCTGGCATCAGAGAAGAATTTGTTGCCTTCCTCCACTATGCTTTCCCAATTCTTTTAATACATTCTTCACAGAATTCTTTGAATATGGATCTGGGTTATTATTGGATGGTGAGGGAACAGCTGTATTCATGACTTGCCCTAGGGAGGGAAGAGGGCATACTGCTATCAGGATGAGGTACCAGGCAGTTGAAAGTGCACCTGACTGTGTAAACTAAGAAGAGGTCCTGGGGGAGACTGAATGAGTAGTGAGAGGTCACTTACAGAACTCTCAAACCATAGGCTAACATATTATCTGGGAAGAATTGAAGTTTGCAGACACCCAGAATGAGATTTGAAGGTAGCAATAAGAAAAAGAATACTGAAATTTAAGAGAGTAGCTTCTATAACCTGGAAACAGAGAAGATCTTTAAGATAAAATTCAAAGTTAAGAAAATAACTGGGAAAATGAGCAAACAAAAAAAAAACCCCACTAACCATAGAAAATTAATGCAAGGACAAGGAAGAGAAAGGCAGGAAGAGGGTGATGGGCAAAACTTAAAGCTTATTCTCATCAGAATTGACTCAGAGAGGGAATAGCATGCATAATCAGTTGGATATAGAAAACTATCTTATCTATATGAAGGAGGAAGGGGATAAGAAAAAAAGGAACTAATAGAAGAGAGAGTGAATTGGGGGATGCAGTGGTTAGAAGCATAACACTTGGGAAGAGGGACAAAGTGAAATAAGAGAAGATTGCAATAAAAAGGGAGGAAATAGCATGGAGAGAAATATACAATTAGTAATCAAAATTGTGAATGTGAATGGAAAGAATTTACTCAGAAAACTGAAAACAAGAGCAAAGTAGATTTAAAAAAAAGAAGTCTACACTATACTGTTTACAAGAAATATGTATGAAGCAAGGAGAAAAAGAACAAAGGGTGGGAGCAGAAATTATTATACTTTAGTTGAAGAAAAAAAAAAGGCAGGGATAGAAAACATGATCTCAGACAAAACCAAAGCAAAAATAGATCTAATTAAAAGAGATAAGGAATGAAATTACATATTGATAAAATGTACCATAGACAATGAAATGATATGAATACTAAATAAATGTAGCCTAAACATTTTATAGATGAAGTAAAATGAGCTACAAGAGGAAATAGATAGTAAATTAAACTAGTTAGTGACATCAGTTTTCCCATCTCAGAACTAGATGAATCCAACCAAAATAAAACAAGAAAGAAGAGACTTATGGAAATTTAGAAAAGGTAGATTTCATAGATGGCTGGGAAAAACTGAGTAAGATTTTAAAAGAATATGCCTTCTCCATGGCACACAGCACCTACACAAAAACTGATCATATATTAGAACATAAAAATCTACAAATACAGAGAGGAGAAATAATAAATGTATCTTGTTCAAGTCAAAATGCAATAAAATTATAATCAATAAGGCCAAAGTAAACACAAGTTAAAAATTAATTGTAGAATAAATCATCAAATTCTTAAGAATGGATGGCTTAAAAAGAAATCATAGAAACAATCAATAGAATAACAACAAAGCAATAATATATCAAAATTTAGAAGACATAGCCAAAGCAGTGCTTAGGATAAAATTTCTCTCTCTAAATGTTATTTATACCTCTAAATCAATTAAACAGAGAAAAAAGATAAATGAATTGAGTATGCAAAATTATGAAAAACTAGAAACAGGACAAATTGAAAATCTTAACTTAAAAACCAAACTGGGAATTCAGAAAATCAAAGGAGAATTTAGTAAAATTATAGTTACTAAATCACTGAACTAACAAATAAGGAGTTGGTTTTATGAAATAAATGATTAAAGTATTCTATTGGTTAATTTGATTATTTAAAAGGAAAGAAGATAATCAAATTAACAGTATGAAAAATGAAAAAAAAGTGAATTCCCTACCAGTTAAGAGGAAATTATGGTAATCATTAGGATCTATTTTGCCTTATTATATGACAATAAATCTAATCATCTAATTGAAACAGATAAATAAATAGGAAAAATATAAATTCCCCAGATTAACAGAAGAGGAAATAAAATACTTAAATTGTCTCATCTCAAGAGAAAATAAATTGACCATGCCATCATTGAACTCCCTGGGAAATAATACCAAATATTTTTTTTTGTTTTTTTTAACCCTTAACTTCTGTGTATTGGCTCCTTGGTGGAAGAGTGGTAAGGGTGGGCAACGGGGGTCAAGTGACATGCCCAGGGTCACACAGCTGGGAAGTGTCTGAAGTTGGATTTGAACCTAGGACCTCCCATCTCTAGGCCTGACTCTCAATCCACTGAACTACCCAGCTGCCCCCCAAATATGGTTTTAAAAGTGAATTCTACCAAACATTTAAAGAAAAATTAATCCCAATGCCATGTAAAGTATCTGGAAAAATGGGCAAAGAAGCTGTTGTCTTACCAAATTCATTTTATGACACATATTTGATGCTTAGGTTTCTAAGGCAGGAAGAGAAAAAACAGAGAAAGAAAATAACAAACAAATTTCCTTAATTAATAGATTGAAAAATTTAAAAAAAAATACTAATGAGCACATTACAACAATGTATGAAAAAATAATTCACTATGATCAGGTGGGATTTATACTACGTATATAGGGATGCTTCAATATTAAGGAATCTATCAAT
This sequence comes from Gracilinanus agilis, assembly GCF_016433145.1. Lineage (NCBI taxonomy): Eukaryota > Metazoa > Chordata > Mammalia > Didelphimorphia > Didelphidae > Gracilinanus > Gracilinanus agilis. Next base: position 7,274 of record NW_025386509.1, read on the forward strand.
ATAATTGATCATATCAGTAAAAAAAATAGAAACTGATTATCCCAAAAGATGCAGAAAAGGTTTTTGACAAAATACAACAACCGTTCTTATTTCAAAAAAACACAATAAAGGGAACATTCCTTAAGATAATAAAAAATATCTATCGAAAACCATCAGTAAGTAAAATCTATAATGAGGATAAGCTAGAAGCCTTCCTAATAAGATCAGGGGTAATGTAAGGGTGCCCAATATCACCACTCTTATTCAATATTGTACTAGAAATGCTAACTATAGCAAAAAAAAGATTTTAAAAAAGCAAGCAATAAAAGAAATCCTAGAGAATCAACTAAAAAGCTTGTTGAAATAATTAATAACTTTTGCAAACTTGCAAGATTAAAATTGAATCCACATAAATTATCAATATTTCTACATATTGCAAAATCCAGCAGCAAGAGGCAGTACTTGGGTTCCGGGTTAAGATGGCTGCAGACTAAAAAGCAGCTCTTAACCTCTCCTGACCGAAACACACAAGACTCCTCAAAAGGACATAAAAACAAGTCCAGACGAACGGAGGAACCCCACAACAGGGCACAGCATGGAAGGTACGTGGAATTGGGACATTTCAATGCTATAAAGGGGTGAAACAGCTCTCAATAAATCGCAGGCTGAGAAACCACCCCACCTCCACCACTACAACACACACCACCTATAGCGCCAAAGCCAGTTAAAAAGAAATAGAGCAAGTTTAGGGCACCCATCGAGTCATTGGCAGCTCCAGGGCATGTTCCTGAGAGCAGCAAGATTTGGGACTCCAAAAAGCCAAAGAACGCATGTGAACTCTGAGCGCGGGAGCGGCAGAGGCATGGGAGGAGGCAGACACAGCCACGAGCAAAAGCTCTGAAACCCTGAGTGGGGAACCAGTGCAGACAGGCATACGACTGTGGAAGCAGCGCCCTGAGACTTGTAAAGAAACCTCTGGCAGAGGATCAAGCAAGGGGGTCCACCAGGGGGCTTGACCTTGGAAAAAACCAGAACTCAGACCTCAGGAACCAAAAGACCGTGGACAGACCCTGAACGCTAGGATAAAGCTGAGAAGCTGCTGGGCTAATGATGGCTACCCAGACTCAGGAAGTTCAGAAGAGAAAGATAAACAACAAGAAAAAGAAGTCTTTAACACTCGACAACTTTTACACAGAGAAAATCCAGACAACCAAGCAAACAGAGGAGGAGAACAAATAAGCATCCGGACCCTCCTCAAATAAGGAAAACTCCTCACAAACTATGGAAGAGTTCAAAACTGAGATTCTGAGGAATATGGAAGAGATCTAGCAAGAAAATAACAGTTTAAAAGGTAGAATCTTGCAATTGGAAAGTGAGGCTCAGAAATCAAATGAACTGATAAGCAAATTGAACCAGATTGAAAATGAAAACCAAAAGATCATAGCTGAAAACCAGTCCCTAAAGGCTAGAATTGAGCAATTAGAAGCTAATGATCTCTCAAGACAACAAGAACAAATAAAACAAAGTCAAAAGACTGAAAAAATAGAAGGAAATATGAAATATCTCAATGAGAGAGTGACAGACCAAGAAAACTGGTCTAGAAGAGACAATTTGAGAATAATTGGTCTTCCAGAAAAACCAGAAATTAATAGAAACCTGGACTCCTTACTAAAAGGAATTATTCAGCAAAATTGCCCTGAAGTCCTACAACAAGAGGGCAATATAGACATTGAAAGGATTCATAGAACACCCACTACATTCGATCCAGATAAGAAAACGGCCAGAAATATAATTGCCAAATTCAAAAGCTTTCAAGCAAAAGAAAAAATCTTACAAGAAGCCAGAAAGAGACAATTCAAATATCAAGGAACACCAATCAGGATCACACAGGATCTGGCAGCCTCCACGCTAAAAGACCATAAGGCCTGGTATACAATATTCAGAAAGGCAAGAGAGCTGGGCCTGCAACTATGGGTCAACTACCCATCAAAATTGACTATAGGGGCAGCTGGGTAACTCAGTGGAGTGAGAGCCAGGCCTAGAGACAGGAGGTCCTAGGTTCAAACCCAGCCTCAGCCACTTCCCAGCTGTGTGACTCTGGGCAAGTCACTTGACACCCATTGCCCACCCTTACCAATCTTCCACCTATGAGACAATGCACCGAAGTACAAGGGTTTAAAAAAAATTGACTATATATTTCCAGGGGAAAGTATGGGCATTCAACAAAATTGAAGAATTCCAAGTATTTGCACAGAAAAAACAAGGGCTAAATGGAAAGTTTGATATCCAACCACAAAAATCGAGAGAAACATGAAAAGGTAAATAAGAAACAGAGGGGAAAGAAAGAAAACTTATAATTTTTAAATTTGCCTTTTTAAGGGCCTCAGTAACATCTAATTATCTGTATTCCTATGTAGAGAAATGTTATGTATAATTCTCTGTAGTGAACTCTATTCACTATTATAGTATTCACTATTATAGTAATCAGAAGAATAATTCACAGGGTGAGGGTGGAACACTAAATAATCTAAGATG
>NW_025386510.1:0-9587 GCF_016433145.1 Gracilinanus agilis
TTTTTTTAAACTAATCATCTTATCAAGGACCAAGCTTTAGTCTTAGACTAGTGACCTCTCAGATCTTTTTTTTTTTTATTTTTAAACTCTTAACTTCTGTGTGTTAGTTCCTTGGTGGAAGAGTGGTAAGGGTAGGCAATGGGGGTCAAGTGATTTGCCCAAGGTCACACAGCTGGGAAGTGTCTGAGGCCGGATTTGATCTCAGATCTTTTTTGTTTTTACTTTATCATCATTTTCAAATATATCCTATATTTAATAAAGGATAAAAAGAAGCTTGGGAAGTAGTTTTGTGAAACTAGACAACCATCAATGGTGTCTTAAAGCCTATGCAATCTCTTAAACAAATTGCCTCCTATCTTTATAAAGATAGGAGGGGATGGGTCCTGTATAATTTTCCCCCAGGACTGGTTTTCTATTATTCTATTTTGTTATTGGATAGATTTTGGCCTCAAGAATTGCTAGTTTGTTTTCTAAAAGCATTTCTTATGTGTCAGATACGTGGAAAAGTGTGCTAGGTAATGAGAATACAAAGACAATACGCAAAATATTCCCTGGTCTCACGGCTATTACTAAATATTTGTGACTTTTACAGTCATTCTTTTTGCTAACCAGGTGGGTGTTTAAGGTCATTGGTGAAATGTAAGAAAAGTTTATTCAATTATGGGAATTGTAAAAAAAACTCCAATGCATTATTAGAATGTAGTCTTGCATGGCTGGGAAGTTGGACCACCTTTCCTATTGCTTAGTGATCTTTCACTAAGGACCAAGGTTATGTTGACCAGAAACTCAGTCAGATCTGATGATTGATGCAAAGAATGTTCTCACAATTATACACTCCAATTAACCCATATGTCTTATCTGAAAACTTATACTATATTAGTTAATCAGTTAGTGTTTCCTTGTTCCTTTGATTGAATACAGACACTTATGGGGGAGTTGAGAAATACCTCATTTTCTGTTTCAGGGAATTGCTCTGGTTCACTCTCCCTGTCTCAGTTTAGAAAGCCCCTAATTTTTCCTCCAATTAAAAATCAGATTAGCTAATTTTGTATCTTGTGTATATCTTGTAAATTGTTATCTTTAAAAAAAAACCCTTACCTTCCATTTTAGAATCCATACTGGGTATTGGTTCCATGGCAGAAGAGTGGTAAGGACTAGGCAATGGAAGTTAAGTGACTTGCCCAGGGTCAAACAGATAGAAAGTGTCTGAGACCAGATTTGAATCTAGGACCTCTCATCTCTAGGACTAGCTGTCAATCCACTCAGCTACCCAGCTGCCCCTTGAAATTGTTATCTTTTAATGCATAAAAGTCTATCTAGCCTTGTATTTGGAGTCCTGTGCCAAGTAGAGGAGGAATAGTCCCAATTTGTTATGCAATTGTCATGTATTGCTTAATAAATCAAAATGCTCTGCAGCTTGAGCCTTTGTGTTTCCTCAGTCATTTCGATCAATCCACCTACCACAGTGGTTACTTCTCATTGCAGGAAAATTATAGATTCCTAATATGTCCATCATGAGGTTGCTTCTCTAGTCCTTTTCCATAATCTCTAAATACCCATTTGGAACTAATTTAGTAGTTAGATGAACACCTCAAAGTTATTAATATGACTTTAATATATAACATTCATGAGTACTCCAGTTATAAGATGACCAAGATGTTCAGTTGTTTCTCAGTTCTGTCTGCCTTTTTGCAACCCCATTTGCAACTGAACAAAAAATGGTAAAGATACCAGAATGGTTTTTGTCTGAACAACAAATAGGAGTGTCTTAAGTCTGAGACTAAGGAGTTTGGATTCTATTTTATTTTGCATCATTTATACCATTGCTTATCTTCAATGGATAAAATAGAGATGGTGACTGCATCTCTATTCTAATTTTCTTTTCTGGTGTGTGGAAGCGTTTTTTAAAAAAAATTCTTCACAGATTTACACCAGGAACATGACTTTTTTTTGGCCTGTTTTGTTTTAGATCTAATTTATGGGCCATGTTTTTTAAAAGGTTGAAATACATAAGATAGTTGATTTTTTCTTATTTGTAGATCATGAAAAAACAAAAAATAACTCAGTAGATTAAAACTTTGCTTTAAGACTTTATCACAATAAAATTTTTTCCCTCCATGCATCAAAATTATTGAAGATTCCTTAAAAGATGTAAGAGAAATATATTTTTTCAGTGATCATCTGGACATAAAAATCAGACAGGCTATAAAATATATATGTATATATATAAATACATAAATATAAAATAATATATCTTTATATAAACTAATAAAAAATATAAAGGAAAATGGGGAGATGAAATTCCGTTGCCAAAGGTGACTACTACTGTTACAGCACTATAATCAAGGAGTTTTATCAGAGTTTTGAGTGGAGGGATTCCCTGTAAATGATGTCTTCTAGATCAGATGTCAAATAGATGGACTACCAGTACAAACATATATTTGGATGGAAAACCATAGCAGTTATTCATCAATATGCATACCTAGCACAGTACAAATGAACAATGAATTGTGCCCAGCAATATTAACAGGATGTCTTTCAGGGAATGCTGAATCTTTTAATAATGTCAAGCTTCTCTCAGAAAGCAATCACTATCTTTTTAAGTTCATGTTGTTATATGGCTCTGAGATTGGAAAAATTGTCTCTATATTATTAAAAGTGAACATTTCACCAAAAGTAATGGAGAGGTCCATGGAAAGAATGTTATAAAATACAATCACTGAGGAACTTCAAAAGAAGCAAAGACATAAAGAATATCATCAGTTCATTGCTGTACCGAGTCCTGCTACTACTCAGCCAACTCCACTGCCACAATCTCCTCTATCACCAAATTTAATTCCATTATACAATTAGGTCTTCAATTAAGGCCCTCCTATTAAAAATAAGCAAAATCAAATCAAACAAATCCATTTTGTGGTTATATTTCCCAATATGTGTCTCAGTCTATACCTCTACTAACCCATTGCTTCTCTTCCAAAAAGTAGTTAGCATGGGCCATTATTAATCTGCTAAAGACATAATTGATCATAACCTTGATTAAAATAAAAATATCTTCCTTAACTTTTTCAAAAACAGAACCTAAGCATTTTATCCCCTTTACTTTTTGGAAATCTGGAATTCTCAATTGAACTTATCTTTTGAAGAATCATTTTAAAAGAAGCTGCCAAACTTCTGATTGTTAAAAAAGAATAATTTTGTTAGTATAATGTCATTAATAAGAATTATAACTTCCAAACCCCATGCCCACCAAAAAAGAATATCCTCAGGAAAATGTATGATGCCAAGAGAAGATTAGCTGGTCATGTGACAAGGGTAAAGGCTAACAGATAAAGAAAGTATTGATGAGTAGAAAATGAGAAGTTGAGGGTAGGTGGACCCTTTGTGATGAAAATATATAGGAATGACTACCAGAATCCAAAGTGATAAGCAGGAATGGATTGACAGGTTTTAATGCTGTGTCATCAAAAAGAATATTTGCAAGCCATGATCACAGACATTTTTGATTATGTAAGCATTTTTAACATAACAAACACAAAGAGCTTATTAGGAAAGAATAATGAGGCAGGAGAAATTATAGAATACTAGAGTTAGAGGTGACACCAGAGGGATAATCTAATTCAGTATCATTTTTAAATGAGTGGGATAATAATAATCACTCAAATACTTAGTGAAAAAATTAAGACTGGAATTCATGTCTCTGGATTTCTAAGCCAATTTTTCTGGCACAAATAGTTATGTATTCTTCTCTTTGATCTTCCAGCAATTTATGCAAATTTTGTCAGTATCTACATTTCCTCTATGGATCACCTACAAACCTCAGCAATATTGAGCACTTTTATTCTGGAGAAGTTGTCAGGTAGTGAATTATGTCTATAGATCACTTTATGATACGGAGATGAAAGTCAGCATTCAAGTACAATACTTTTTATTTTATTTTGGACCACAAAGCCCAATTGATTGAAAGTATAGATATTGATTGGTGAGCCTGGAAGTGAGAGGCATGTTCAAAGTAGATTTCAAACTTGTCATGAGCCTAATTGCAAAGTACTCACTATTTTTATGCTTGAGCCATCAAAGTACAGTCTATATTTTTCAATCTGGAAGAAAAACAATATGTGGCTATCTTCCACATGCTTTGGAAACAGCCCAATGATCTTTGGAGTGCTATATAATTAATACATCCTCTATACCTTTTCACTGAAGATTACAATGTTCTGAAATTGGGCCTTTTACTTTTAAAATTTGCTTTTATGGCTGTCAGGTAGAAATGGCTTAGGTGAACAAAAGACTTTTATATTTAGATGAAACCTTCAGGATTATACACTTAAAGTTAAAGCAATAGTTAATTTGATTCCATCGAATATCTTAGTTAGTGATTATAGGGAAAAATGGGAATATTTGGAAAGCTGTTTGTTTTTAGTCTACTATATTTCTACTGGATGACAGTGAAGACTAGAGGCATGAACAGTTTTGAATCCCTAAAATAAAGATATTGGAAAAAGACTAAATTATTCTATGTCAAGATAGGAAACCTGCTGTCAGTGAGCTCATTAAAAATAATAGTAATAGTGGCAATGCCTATGAAGGTGTTGCCTTCATCATCTATTTAATGACTCAAAAAGTTGCTCAGCAAGGTGCTGTAGAAATGATATATAATAGGGTAAAACCATTAGTCAAAGTGTGTATACTTCATTGGCTTAGACAGCAAGGTCCTGTGTTTGTTTTGTTTTGTTCTTGTCTTGTATGTTGTTTTGTCTTAAAATTGGTTTTTAGATATTTGAGTGAAATATCTGACAATATTTCCTGAAAAGAAACAAAAATGAAATGTGTTTCTAATTCCTTTGGAAGAACAGGAACTCACTAGTTTTTGTCTCATCTCACTGTACTCTATATTTTTCTAAAGGTATGTGTGCTGTCTTGTTCTAAATACACTGTATATATTTTGAAAGCACTGATATTTTGGAGATCACAAAATAGTACCAATATCACTGAGCAGACCCTTCTTTCCACAGACTTTCCAACTCAAGCTCTCAAGCTTAATAATTAAATTAACAATGGCCTTCCTAGAAAGAACATGTCAACCAGTGACTATTACTCCAATCTCATTCTCTCTAATTTCCCTCTCCAAAATAATCTTCCCTGGCCACTTCTTCCCTCTGTTCATTGCCTTCTCCTTTGGACTGTATACACCTTAAAGACAAGGATTGTCTTCTTTATTTTCTTTCTATCCCTAGGCCTTAGAGAACCTTGCTCATAGTAAGCATGTAATGAACATTTCATTCATTGATTTATGTAGCTGATAGCACGACTCCTAAATCAATTATGGTAAATAATCAGTCATTATCCCCACATAAAATATAAGAGCATTTGTACATTTAGAGATGTCTGAGAGGCAAAGAGGACTCTGAGATGGTTAGGTATAGACTTGAGTGGAAGGTTATCTAGTTCAATCTCCAGACCAAAAAAAGGACTTTCTACTCTCTCATCCCACATTTCTAATAATGGAATATTCACCATTTTTTAATGGCAAATCCATCTAGCTCTTTGATACCACTATTTTTTTTAAATAAGGTATTTACTATGAACCAAAATGTGCTTCTCTACTTCTACCAATTGCTTTTAATTTTGCCTGAATAGCAACATAAAAAGTGAATAATCCCTAGTAAAAGAACAAACACATATTCTCTTTCTGTTTCTCTGATTTATAAACATATACATGTAATTATGCTTCTTCCACTCCATAATTAAAAGGGATGAGAATCCCACATACAGTAAGATTTTTTTATTAACATACACATATCAAGCCAATGGAAAAATGTATTAATGTGTATTACAAGGACCAAGCTTCATCTCCACTGTACTTTAAAAATGTGTCAACCCCCTACCAGACTCAACCTGCTACTTTCTTCATTATCTTGTTAGGCTTCTCACAGTTGGGGTCAAAGATGGCAGTGGGTCATGCGATGATAATATCTCATAAATTACCACAGATATAGAAACTGTATCTCAATTAATTCTTAGCCCTTCTCGGGTTTATTTTTTTTTAAATAGCCATCACTGCCACTAAAAACTTTCTTTTCTGATAAGCTTTCTCTCCCTTCTCTCAAATTCCAGTCTCAGTAAGAGGCTGAGTTTGTCCAGTAAGACAAATATTTCTAGCTATCCAATTTTTAAATATTTATATTTTTTTACCAATTACATATGATATCAAATTTACATTTAAGTTTTCTATGTTATATGATCGAACTTACTTCTTTCCTCCCTTCCCTTCACCCTCCTGGTGCTGGTAGGTGATTTGATCTGGGATATACATGTATTATTATGCAAAATATATTTTCATATTGTTCATTTTTTGTGAATAATCTTATAAAACCAAACTCCCAAAACATAAACTCATATAAACAATTGAAAAAGCGTATGCTTTCATCTGTATTCTGACTCCAACAGTTCTCTCTCTGGAAGTGGATTAGCTATCCAATTTGTTAACAGTAACCAATATTGCAAAGATATAAATTAATATTTCCACAATGTAGCTGCTGTGAGAAGCATCACAACCACAGACACCTTTAGCAGTTGGTTGAAAGTTCCATTAACACTAAAACCATAATCCCCAAGTAATACTGTTCTCTCAGGATGTCAGTTAAGATATCTTCTTAAAACATCTTCACACAGGGAAAGTTAACATCACATCACTCAAAATGTCTCCTTAGTCTTTTTAAAAGATGACAACTTTCCAAATTCCCTCATAGACTTCTTCTTACATGACAGTTAACTTTCTAAGTTTTTTCATGAAATAAATTGTCTTATTCTTTCCCAGAGCCTTTTATGGAAACTTTCTCTAAGTCTCATTTAATATACTAAAGATCACAGTTAAATGTCTCTCCTGAAGATTTTTATTCTCCCTCTTGAAAATACAGAAACGTGATGAAGGTCTCTGTCAGAATGGCAATTTAATCTGGAGTTACAGATGTTAAAAATCCTCAGAATATCTCAAAAACATATACATATATGCAGCAGGGGAAATAAAGACTCTATTATAGTCCTATAACTGATGCTTATCTTGTACATCGAGGTCTTGGGTAAGAATTTTGAAACCTATTACATGCTTTTGAGAAAAGCAAAACATAAATCAAACCTAAGCTTTATAAGTTTGTTTCTGTATGTTTACAAATTTAAGTAAACACAGGTGTTCACATTCTTCAGTATACCATACTACCTATATATAATGTTTGTATCTATCTCTATACATATATTTTGATATATAAACATATGCATATAGAAACACATAAACAGATTTATAAGTAATATATAACAATGGATATTACCTAACAAATTACCACATATATAGAAACTATATCTCAATTAATTAATTCTTAGCTGCTCTCTGGTTTATTTAAAAAAAAAAACACACCACCACCAAAAACCTGTTCCCATAAGCTTTCTCTCTTCTGTCTCAAACTCCAGTCTCATAGAGTAAGACAAACATCAATATTACTAACTATCCTTACAGAGTCGCAATGTGTATTTTTGTTGTTCAGTCACATCCAGCTCTTCATGACCCCATGGACCATAACATGCCCCACCTTTCTGTCCTCCACTGTCACTTAAAGCATGTCCAAGGTAACATTCATTGTTTCCATGACACTATCTATCCATCTCCTTTTACTTTTGCCTTCAATCTTTCCCAAAATTAAGGTCTTTTCCAGTGAATCCTATCTTTTTATGGCACTCTATCCACTCTACCAATTAGCTGCCCTCACTCTGGGTGTACACACACACACACACACACACACACATATATGTATATATATATATATTATTTATGTGTATGTGTATATGTTTATATTTGTATTTATTTATGTGTGTATATGTATACATACTATAAAGAGGTAATGTGGAATAGTGGACAGAGAAGCAATCAAAGTAAAAAAAAGACCTGGCTTCTAGTTCTGCCTCTTATATATTGGGTATATGATTCTGGGTAAAGCCCTTAACTTTTCAGTTCCCTCAGAAAATTTTTTTAAAATTATAAGTTGCAAAGTGACCCTAGATATTCTTGGCAGAGGGGTTTTCCTAACTGGAAGCTATCATTAAGAATGACACCACAACTCTTCTTTTCAACAGCCTCATTAAAAAAAAAAAGCAGCTTTCTTAGAGCCTATAAGTTATAGAAGGTCAAGGAACAGATTTTATTTAAATTTTACAGCTGCCCTGATCTAGCATTTTGCATAGTCTATGTATCTAAATAAGGTTTGTTGAATTTCTATAAATATTTTTGTGCAAATAAGTCCTTTTCCCTTTTTAAAAATTCTCTTTGGAATACAGACCTAGTAGAGGTATTGGTGAGTCAAAGAGAATGCATGATTTTATGGCCTTTTGGGCAAAGTTCCAGATGGTTTTCCAGAATGCTTGGAGCAGTTCCCAACTTCACCAATTGTGCATATCCCAGTTTTCTTACATTCTTTCCAACATTTATTATTTTCCTTTTCTTTCATATTATCCAATCTTATAGGTGTAAGACAGTAGTACCTTAGAGTTGTTTTAATTTATATTTCTCTAATCAAGAATGATTTAGAGCATTTTTTCATGTAACATTAGATAGCCTTGATTTTGTCTTCTGAAAACTGCTAGTTCATATACTTTGACCATTTATCAATTGGGAGAATGACTTTTCTTCTTAGAAATTTGATTCAATTCTTTGTGTACTTGAGAAATAAGGCCTTTATTGGAAATATTTGCTGTTGTAATTGATTCAGAGTATTTGAGAGAGAGAGAAGGACCAGGTAGAATTATAAAGTGTAAGATCTAGAATAATCTACATGTAATAATTGAAGCTTTGGCAGTAAATGACATTACTAAGGAAATAAAAGAAGGAAGCTAGAGGAGGATAGATGACAGAGACTCAGGTGCTGTCTCCAACTGAAAGGAAAGAGGATAATGAAAAATTAATGAAAGTGATCAGAGAGTGGCAAAAGATGAATTAGAGATAACAGTCACAGAAATCAGAGGGGAAGATTCTAGTAAAAAGAAAATGGAATAAATGGTGTAAAATGCTGCCATACTGTGTTATATTCTATATGGGTCTATGTGTATTTATTATGTGAATTTATAAAATCACAAAGCAATATTCTGGAAGTCACAGAGGTCATAATTATATAGCAGTACAAAATAAATGGTAGATTGTTTCCAAAACCACTTTATTTCCGTTGCTATTTCTTAAATCCTCCCTTTACCTCTAAACACCTTCTTTTCTTCCTTTCAAATGGGGAAATGATGAGGAGGATCAGTTTGCCAGAATGGTTTAATTCTCCTAAAGGATTTGATCATCAAAGACCTGAGACTGCACTGTGCTCCAGGTACTTGTGAATGAGTCCCTTAAGTAGAACAAATGATATTATTAGTTCAGGTGGTTTCTTTTAATATGTCTTGATTTGGATATTTTAAGATGGAGAGAGTGATAGTGCTGTATGCCTTAGGTCTAAATCTCTGACTTCCAGAGCCATGAATGTAGTACTATTCTTCGTCTAAGTACTCTCCAGAAACTAGGCGAGAGAGAGAGAGAGAGAGAGAGAGAGAGAGAGAGAGAG
>NW_025386511.1:0-4312 GCF_016433145.1 Gracilinanus agilis
CGAGATTACCCACTTAGCAAGTCTCCAACATCCTCCTTTCAATTTCCCTTATCCCAAACACTGGAGGCTATCCCTTTGTCTTCATGTACATATAGTAGGAATGGTTTGTCATGATCAGGGATACCTAGGGCTGGAGCTGATAGAGTAAGTGATTTCAATTTCTCTAATGCCTGGATATGTTCTTTATTCAGCTTTAACGGTTCTGGAACTTCCTTCTTGGTTAGCTCTATCAGAGGTCTTGCAATGTAAGCATAACCTGGAATCCAGTTTCTACAGAAGCTCATCATTCCTATGATTGCCCTGAGTTGCTTTTTGGTCTTAAGCAAACTCAAATTTTGTATATCTTGTGTTCTCTTTTTGGAAATTCTTCTGGAGCCTTTCTCTAGGATGAATCCTAAATAATTTACTTTTTCCTTCACAAATTGAAGTTTCGATTTGGAAATTTTATGGCCCCTTTTGCCTAGCTCTTTGATCAAGTGTATGCTATCAGTGTAACAGACTTCAGTAGATGGTGACATTAGCAGGATGTCATCAACATAATGTACCATTTTGCTGTCAAGGAATGTTATCGACTCAAGGTCTCTTTGCAGAATTTGGCAAAAGAGTGAAGCTGAATCTGCAAATCCCTGGGGCAAACGCGTCCAGAAGACAGATTTACCCTCCCAGGAGAAAGCGAACAGCCTCTGGCTGTCTCTGTGCAGGGGAACAGAGAAGTATGCAGAGCTCAAGTCCAGAACAGTAAACCAAGCAGCTTCAGGTGGAATTGCTGCAATGATTTGCGATGGACTTGGTACCACGGCATAGGTCTTTTGCACATGGTCATTTATTGCTCTTAGATCTTGAACTAAACGCCATTGAGTCTTTCCATCAGGAGATAATTTTGCTTTCTTTATTGGCATGATTGGTGTATTGTATTGTGAAAATCCATATTTTAATATGCCCTGCTCCAATAAACTCTCTATGATGGGTTTCACTCCTTCTATCGCTTCTTGACTAAGTCTGAACTGAGGAATTCTTGGAAGTACTTTCACCTCTATCTTTACTGGTTCCACTGACAATATCCTGGCCACCTCATTTGAATTTTTAGCCCACACATAATCTGGAATATCATCTGGAACCTCATAGATGTTATCAGTTGATTGGTATGATGGTTCCTCACTACATGTGTCTAAAAATAAAATGGGATGGTGTTTCAGAGATCTCTTAGGTATGTGTAAATAAATTTGTCCATCCGGTTGACATTGGATGGTTGCAGCCAATTTGCATAGAAGATCTCTTCCCACGAGGTTTGAAGGACATGATGGCATCAATAGGAAGGTGTGTTCAAGAGTCAGAGGTCCAAATTTTAACATTTTAACTTTTAGCTTTGGGACTTGTTGTGCTACCCCAGAAGCTCCTCTTACTCTTAAACTGCCTTGAAATTGACATCCTTCAGGTGGTTCTCTTAGTATGGAACAAATTGCCCCCATGTCCAGTAATCCCTCATAGTGTACTCCCCCGATTTCTAAAGTAACTAAGGGTTCTCCACTGTCATTGGACTTCACTGGCACTAAGGGTAATAAAGAATCCTCAGTATTTTGTGTACACTTGTCATTGATTCTTTGTTGCGTATGGTCTTTTGTCTCTAAATCCAAACTTCCTATAGCACCATTAGGCAAGTTCAGTTTAGAATCCGGATTACAGAAAGCAGGTTTAAAGAGCATACTCTCATTGAGAGCTTGTAAGTCATTGTCACTATTGCAAATTCCATGTTGGCTTTCATTAAGGGCTTCAGAAATGGAAATTTGATTTGTTCTATCTTCCATTCTGCTCTTTTAAGAATTGTCAAGCCTCAAATCAACAATCTCTCCTTCAGTAGTCTCCGGGATTGTATGATAGTTAGATTGCATTCCCTTCAACTCTTCAGGTTCAATTACTGATTCAAAAGCTGATTGTTGTCCCCTATTTTGCCCTACTGTTTTTGTGACTGACAGATAATTTTTATTTTTATCAATCACAGTAACAGTCTCGATGTTATGTTCAGCCACACTGATTGTAGAAGAAGGCAACTGTTCCCTATCTCTTCCCCAAAGTTTAGGATGAAATTCTGTAGCTAAGGGGTTGAGAAAGGTGGATTTTGACTTTCCTATACAGCTGCTATCATCTTTTAAATCAGTGGGTCGTTTCTTTAAAATCAAGTTCTTGCTAACCTCTAGACTTTTTTGCTCTTTAACCTCTAACTGTGACTTTGTGTCTAAAGCAATTGCATGGGAAAGAACTGTTGCATCTAATTCTAAACCCGTTTGCAAATTTTCTTGATGTGATTCTTTGCAATGGTTTGATTCATGCTTCCCACCCAATGTGTGTGATATGGAATGAGAAAGCTGATCCCTTATATAATCATCCTCCTTAATGCCAAAGATTTCTTTGCACATTTGCATTATGTCTTCCCATTGCTCATTATCTACCACAGACCTATGTGTATCCTCTGTGTAGATTACTTTAGACACCTTTTCTATTTTGCCACGATTTCTCATTTTGCTTCCCTCAATTCTCTTAGACTCTGCCACACCCAAATTACACTGATTGATAGGTTTTAAATTAGAAATCTCGATTCATAATGATTTTTTCGGTTTCGTGCCCATTTGTATGTATCTCTCCATATCATCTAACGAAGGTGTTTGACTGTACTTTTTGCATGTGTGATTGCAGCAAGTATCTGTATGTTTTTCTTGATTATATCTATTTGATTCATTATTTCTAGCCCACTTTGAATTATAAAATGTTTTTCTATTTTCTCTTTGATTATTGGGTTTTGAAAAATCAATTTGTTGTTTATATCTACAAAAACGAATCACGTGCCCGATCTTCCCACACAAGTAGCATCAGGGTGCTGATTTTGATTTTGGGGTGCTGTTGGCAGGTTGTCTAAACTGGTTTCTACTCGTTTGAAGAGCAAAATTCTTCACCTCTTCGATTTCTTTCTCCCGTCTCAACTTTTTTAATTGCCTCTTCAAGTCTGCTATGATCTCATCTTTCTCATTGTCAGATTGCCTAGCCATTCTCACTTCTTTCTGTTTGGAGTCATGTATATATGCTGCATGATTCCTAATATCCTCCAGTGGCAATGATTCCCACTGTGGACAACTTTGCCTGAAGTAATTTTGTATCGGGATTGAGGTTCCCTTTACAAATTGTCTCCTTATATGATCGATCGTATCCTGGGAATGAGTATCTCTAAGTCCTAATATCATTTCAGCAGCTTCAATAACTCTGTCTAGAAAACTGCTCGGGTACTCTTCTTCCCCTTGCCTCAGTTTCTCAAATTTTTGCTATGCATTTGGCCTTTTTGCAAAATTTCTCATTGCTTCGATAAGATCAGCCCTGCATCTTAACAAGTACCTCATGTTGGCGTGTTGAGTGAAATCTAGATCTTGATGTACTAACGGCCATGATTCTAAATTGGGGTTTGTCCTAGTTTCGGTCAGGAATTTTTCCTTTCCGAGGGAGTGTAAAATTCCCCCAAAAGAAATTTGACATCGTCGAAACTAGGGTTAAAAAGTGTGAACACCCGCTTTAATTCTTTTAAACTTTTGTAAGGTTTTTCGTAGAATCTGGGAAAATGGCGTTTTAAAATCTCCATATCACTAGGAGTGAATGCCTTGTATGTTTTGACATGCACCACCCCCTCTCCAGGTTGCACAATAGTCCTGTCTACTATTGGTAGGACAGAGACTACTGCATTCTGTATTGGTTGATCTTTCTCTGTTTCCTTTTTCCCAAAAAATTTTGATTCTACGATTTCAAGTTGTAAGATGGTATGTTTATCGAGTTCATTCCCTTCACGTAATTGCCTCAACACTTGGAACAGTAGTTTTATGTTCTCAACTAGTTCCTTGTTATCATTTCCTTGTTTTGAATCAGATGCCTTATAATAGTTAAACAGATGAGTCAGGACCGCTTTTAAAATTGCCAAAAAATGCCATAGAGCCAGAACAATTGCCACTGCTGTTGGAATGAAGTATATGCATTCAGCTAAAGTGAATGCAAACCATTTATAATAGTCGTAGATTTCAATTAATTGTTGTATCATGTTTGGTACTTTTACCAGCCAAAATGCACACATTCCCTGCATAAAAGACCAAATAAGCAGCGATAGACTGCTTAATATAAAAATCAATCTTGTGCAATTCATTTTCTTTTCTTTTCTTCAGAAGATAGGTTTCGTATGACTTGGCTCGCCAGAATGTTATGTGGGTAATTTGAGGAAAGGTGTTTGGGATAAAGGAAATTGAAAGGAGGATGTTGGAGACTTGCTAAGTGGGTAATCTCG
>NW_025386512.1:0-7072 GCF_016433145.1 Gracilinanus agilis
CTTTCCATCTTATAATTAATACTGTGTATTGTTTGGTTCTAAGGCAGAAGAGTGGTAAGGGTAGGGCCATGGGGTTAAGTGACTTGCCCAGGGTCACACAGCTAGGAAGTGTCTGAGGTCATATTTGCACCTGAGATCTATCCCTAGGCCTGGGTCTCAATCCACTGAACTGCCCAGCGGCTCCCTAAATCTATTTTCAAGATACTTTGAAGATACAAAGATGTGTTATTAAAGTGTCTGTCCTCAAGAGCTTATATTCTACTATGTCAGTGTCAACCTCGAGGCCTCAAGCCAAGTGGGCAACAAAAAACATCTAAGTGGGGGCTTGTACCCTGAACCAAATTCAAATGTAATTAGGAAGTGT
Organism: Gracilinanus agilis; assembly: GCF_016433145.1. Classification (NCBI taxonomy): domain Eukaryota; kingdom Metazoa; phylum Chordata; class Mammalia; order Didelphimorphia; family Didelphidae; genus Gracilinanus; species Gracilinanus agilis. The sequence continues at coordinate 365 of NW_025386512.1, forward strand.
CTAACCAAATAAATAAAAATACAAAAACAATATAGGTATTCTTAAATCATGTTCTTCGAAGGCAATATGTAGCTCATGGGGATCTGTTTCTATCTGAGTTTGACACCACTGCGCTAGGGAAAAAATGAAAAAAATCCATAATAGTTCAAGGTGGGGTTTAATATTTATATAAAATTTTCCTCACATTAGACATATAAGATAGGCAATATAAGCATTATTATTGCTATTTTAGACACAAAAGAACTGAGGCTTATTGAGGTAAAGTAAATTAGTTACCCATACTTACATCCATATAATATCAGAAGTAGGATTGAAATCAAGTTCTGCTAGACTTCCCGGCAACATTCCTTTTTTTCTGTTCAGTGATTTCACTATAAATGCTGTCAAGAGTCAGTACACGAAAGGAGAAGTGTAGGCAGTAAGTGCTATGAATTTAAAGGAGGATGATTTGAGTGCAGAAGGGAACTTCAGGAACTTGAGGATGGAGCAAAGACAAAGTCTAGACTTAGGTCATGAATGATAAAATTTTGGATAAGATGAGGAAGCAGGGAAGGCATTGCAGGAATTTGTAAAGACATAATAGAAGTCAGAAAGACTGGAAAGTATAATACATGTTTGAGATATAATGAATAGGCTTTTTGGAACAGACATTTATATACTAAGATCCTTGTGAAAGATGGCTGAAAAGATATATTTCATCTAGATTATAAAGACTAGGATAAAGAGTTGATCAAATAAATCATTAAAAATACTAATGTAGATATTAGCTGTGACTGATGACATTTATTGCTAGGTCACTTTGGTCTGTAGACTGTGGGGGACCAATCATGTTAATTCAACCATTGAATACATATTAAAAACTAGATATTCTACTAAATGCTGAATATAGAAACATATAAAACAACAGTCTATCAATTCACTTTGATTTATTTGAAGGAATTAGATGGAATGTATTATGCACTCAAATCATTCATAGCAGAATGGCAGAGAGAGTCAGAGAGAGGAGTTGTACAAATGTTCTAGGAAAATTTGAAAATGGAGAAAATATTTTTAGTTTGGAGGAGGTAGCACTTAGTCTAGGGTTTGGAAAAAACAGTATTCAATGAGTAGAAAGGAGAAAGTGGGATATAGGGTACAAACATGGGAGATCAAGACATTGATGTGAGGAATCATACCTCTGTACTAATTTGTCAAGGTACACAATATGGAGAGCAAAGAGAGCTGAGATCAAAGGTGGACACTCATCACTTAGACTTGGGACAAAGAGGATGAACCTGAGAAAGAGAATAAAGGGGAACAATTAAACATTCAGGAGAACTAGGAGAGAGCAGCAGCATCTAAATCAAAGAAGATAATATCTAGACAAAAAGGAGAGGGTTAGTCAGTGTCATAAGCTGCAGAAACATAAGGAAATCAAAGACTAAGACAATCTTTGTATTTAATGAAGAAAATATTATAGGTGGCCTCTGAGAGAGGAAAGCTTTATGTTAATTTATGGAAAAGGGAAGCCAAATTATAGATCATTTAAAAGTTAGTGTGTGATGAGTAACTATAGTAGATACAGGGGAAAATATGGATTATTCTTTCTAGTTATAGCACTTCTGATTGGAGAGGTATTGGTATTCTGGCTGGCAGTGGTGCTGATGCTGGCTGATTCAATACTGATATGGTAGACAGTGATAAGCCATTTTCTCATTAAGTGATATTGCAATTGTATTGTGTTTTACGGGAGAAGAATCCAGTGTTCCCTGAGGAAATTTAATAAATCTACCTGTACTTGTAAATTCAATTAGACTGGACCAATAATCTGCCTTTTTGTGGTCTGGATTGTTCACAAAATAAAATAAGACACAGGAGAGGCTCTAGAGCAGGAGAAGAGAACTCCTACTCCATTTTCTGTCCGATTCAAAAAGTTTCCGTGACCTGGTTTTGCAATTTTGTCTTTTTTTTTCTTTTAAGATTGCTATTCAATATTTTTTTTGCATTTTATTTTATTTTTTAAAATAATTTTTAGTTTTTAGAAAAGTTATCATGGTTACATGATTCATGTTCTTACTCTCCCCTTCACCCCCCCCACCTCCTTCCTACCCACCCCCATAGCCTATGCGCATTTCCCCTGGTTTTAACATGTGTCATTGATCAAGACTTATTTCCAAATTGTTGATAGTTGCATCGTTGTGGTAGTTTCGGGTCTACATCCCCAATCATAGCTGCCTCAACCCATGTGTTCAAGCAGCTACTTTTCTTCTGTGTTTCCAATCCTGCAGTTCTTCCTCTGAATGTGGGTAGCTTTCTTTTCCATAAGTCCCTCAGAATTGTTATGGATCATTGCATTGCCACTAGTACAGAAGTCCATTACATTCTATTTTACCACAGTGTATTGGTCTCTGTGTACAATGTTCTTCTGGCTCTGTTCCTTTCACTCTGCATCAATTCCTGGAGGTCTTTCCAGTTCACATGGAATTCCTCCAGTTGATTATTCCTTTTAGCTCAATAATATTCCATCACCAGCATATACCACAATTTGTTCAGCCATTCCCCAAAAGAAGGACATACCCCCGTTTTCCGGTTTTTTGCCACCACAAAAAGCATGGCTATAAATATTTTCGTACAAGTCTATTTATCTATGATCTCTTTGGGGTACAGACCCAACAATGGTATGACTGGATCAAAGGACAGGCAATCTTTTATAGTCCTTTGAGCGTAGTTCCAAATTGCCATCCAGAATGGTTGGATCAGTTCACAACTCTTCCAGGAATGCATCAGTGTCCCAATTTGGCCACATCCCCTCCAAAATTCATTACTCTCCCTACTATCATTTTAGCCAATCTGCTAGGTGTGAGGTGATACCTCAGAGTTGTTTTGATTTGCATTTCTCTAATTATTAGAAATTTAGAGCACTTTCTCATGTGCTTATTGATAGTTTTGATTTCTTTATCAGAAAATTGCCTATTCATGTCCCTTGCCCATTTATCGATTGGGGAATGGCTTGATTTTTTATACAATTGGTTTAACTCCTTGTATATTTGAGTAATTAGACCCTTGTCAGAGATTTTTTTGTTATAAATATTTTTCCCAATTTGTTGTTTCCCTTATGGTTTTGGTTGCATTGTTTTTGTTTGTACAAAACCTTTTTAATTTAGTATAATCAATCATCCCATTTACATTCAGAGTTATAATCATCAGTTGTGTATTCCCCAACATTTTGGTATCCTCTCTTAGTTCTACTCCTTCTTCTTAGGCTATTTCCTTTTAAACCAGTGATTTGTTTTAAACCAGTAACCCTTGTCCCCTTCCTTGATTTACTACCCTTAATGCCCCCTCCCTTGTTATTCCCCTCTTTTTATTTTTAAGGCCTAATGAATTCCTTCTCCCTTTTCCTCCCCTCCCTTTATTGATCTCCCACTCCTCTCCTCCCCTTGAATTATCCCTTCTGACTTTCTCAGTAGGGTTAGATAGAATTCTGTATCTCAATGGATATAGCTACTATTCCCTATCAGGGTTGATTCCACTGAGAGTAAGGTTTAAATATTACCTCTTAATGTTCTCTTCTTCTCCTTCTTATGATAGGATTCATCCCCTCCTTTTCCCATGCCCTCTTTGTGTGTAAGAGAATATTCTATTTTTCTTATTCATTCAAGTTTCTCTTGGTGTCCCCTACTATTCACCCCTCTCTTTCCCAACCACCTCCTTATCAACTTAGACCATTTAGTATTCCAAGCTCTCCCTGAGAATAATTCTTTTAATTACTATAATAGTGGATATTATGATAGTGAATAGACTTCACCACAATTACACATAAAATTTCTCCATAAAGTAATACAAATAATTAGATCTTATTGAAGCCCTTAAAGAGGCAAATTTAAAAATAAGAGTTTTCTTTCTTTCCCCTCCATTTCTTATTTACCTTTTCATGTTTCTCTTGGTTTTTGTGGTTGGATAACGAACTTTCCATTTAGTCCTGGTCTTTTCTTTGCAAATACTTGGAAATCTTCTATCTTGTTGAATGCCCATACTTTCTCCTGGAAGTATATAGTAAGTTTTGATGGGTAGTTGATCCTTGGTTGTAGACCCAGTTCTCTTGCCTTTCTGAATATCATATTCCAAGCCTTGCGGTCTCGTAGTGTGGAGGCTGCCAGATCCGGTGTGATCCTAATTGGTGCTCCTTGATATCTGAATTGTCTTTCTGGCTTCTTGTAAATTTTTTCTTTTACTTGGAAGCTCTTGAATTTGGCTATTATATTCCTGGGGGTTGTTTTTCAGGGTTTAGTGTAGAGGATGATCTATGGACCCTTTCAATGTCTATATTACCCTCCTGTTGTAGAATTTCAGGGCAATTTTGCTGAATAATTTCCTTTAATATGGAGTCCAAATTTCTATTAATTTCTGCTTTTTCAGGAAGACCAATGATTCTCAAATTATCTCTTCTAGACCTGTTTTCTTGATCTGTCAATTTCTCAATGAGATATTTCATGTTTCCTTCTATTTTATCAGTCTTTTGACTTTGCTTTACTTGTTCTTGTTGTCTTGAGAGATCATTGGCTTCTATTTGCCCAATTCTTGTCTTTAGAGACTGGTTTTCTGCTATATTCTTTTGATTTTCCTTTTCGATTTGGTTTACCCTGTTTTCTAGCTGTTTGATTTTGGCCTCCAATTTGCTCATCAATTCTTTTGATTTGGGGATATCTTTTTCCAATTGCCCAATTCTAGCCTGTAGAGTCTGGTTTTTGGCTATAATCCTTTGGTTTCCCTTTTTAATCTGGTCTGTTTGGTTCTTCAAGGCTTCCAGCTGGTCATTTCTGGTCTTCAATTTGCTTATCAATTCATTTGATTTCTGAGCCTCCCTTTCTAATTGCAAAATTCTACCTTTTAAACTGTTATTTTCTTGCCAGTTCTCTACCATCTTTCTCAGAATCTCAAATTTGAACTCTTCAATAGCTTTTGACCAGTTTTCATTTTTTTGGAAAGTTTGTTTGTTCTCCTCTGCTGTTTGCTCTGTTGTTTGGATTTTTTGTGTGTAAAAGTTGTTGAGTGTTAAAGATTTCTTCTGGATCTTTCTCTTCTGGGGTTTATGTCTCTGGTTTGCCATTGTTATCCCAGCACCCTCTCAGCTTTATCCTCACACTCAGGGTCTGTCTGTGCTCTTTAGGCTCCTGAGGTCTCAGGTCTAGTTGATCTCAGGGTCAAGCCTCCTGGTGGTCCCCTTGCTTGTTTCTCTGCTGGAATCTCCTTTAACAGTCTCAGGGCGCTGCTTCTATAGTTGTGCACTCCTTTGCGCTGGGTCCCCACCCAAGGTCTGAGTCTGCGCTCAGGATCCGTGTCTGCAGTTGCAACCATGCCTACACTCAGGGTTTGTGTTCAAAGTCCTCACATTCTTTAGCCTCTTGGGGTCTTAAGACTTGCTGCTCTCAGGGGCAGTCCCTGGTCGTCCCAGGTAGCTGCCAAGGACTTAATGCATGCCCCAAACTTGCTCTAACTCTTTTGAACTGGCTTTGGCACTGTAGGTGGTGTGTGTGGGAGGAGGGCGGGTTGCTCAGCTCACATTTTAGTAGAGCTTTTTCACCCCCTTATAGCATGGAAATGCACCCATCCCACGTACCTTCAATGCTGCGCCCTGTTGTGGGGACCCTTCGTTCATCTGGGTTTGTTTTTATGTCCCCTTGAGGAGTCCTGTATGTGTCGGTTAGGAGAGGGTAAGCAGCTGCTTTTTACTCTGCAGCCATTTTAACCCGGAACTCAGGTTGCTATTCAGTATTGAAACAGCTGGGAATAGTATGTCTATCTTTTCCCTATGGGCATAGTACATGGTAACAGTATTAGGTACTGTCTCTGTGTAATAAAGGATCAGTGTCCTGGTAAGGGCTAAAAACCATGATGGGACAACAAAAGTTACTTTTCTGATCTGGTGTTTGTTTCTGAGATCCTGTTCCATGTCCCCGAGGGTGTGTTTTGAGAACCTGTATGTCATATTTAGAAGTTTAGATGCTGAAGTGAATCAAAGTCAGCTGAAAAATGTTGGGTGTCCACTTCCCTTAAAGATGAAGGAAACTTCTGGAGGCTTTGTTTTGATCTTTGTATTCAGAGTAAGAAGGTCAGTGAGGAGTGGGAGGGAGGGAGGGAACAAACATTTATTAAGTGCCTACCATCTGCCAAGCACTTAGCTAAGTGCTTTTACAAATAAGACCTCATTAGATCCTGACTAGAAAAGCAAGCAAGACTATAGCAATTTGGGCTGTTGTCATAAATAAAATATGGTTTAATCTATTGAATTTGAAGATTTTATGAGTGAAACTGAAAACCATTATTTATGAATTCTGCCTCTATGGAAAATGATCACCTTTATTTAGGCTATTGCCTTTAATTTTTTACAGAGGAAAATATGGCTAGATATATGTATTGGAACAATTTCTCTCACTTGTGCTAAATGAAGTTATTCTATTGAGTTAGAGCAAGATTTTTTGAACTGACATTCATGAAATTGTGTTGTTGTTTTTTTAGCCATTTGACAACTGTATTGCAACATACACAATTCTTTTCTTTAGTAATCCTCTGTGTTTTTTAATGTATTTAAAATATTATTTTGAGAAGGAATTGTAATCTTCATGAGACTGCCATGGAGATTATGACATACCACAAAAAAAAGAAAGAAAGAGAAAAAAGATTAAGAACTTTTCGTTTAGTTTTCTTTCCTTTTTCCTTTCTTTGTTT
>NW_025386513.1:0-7217 GCF_016433145.1 Gracilinanus agilis
CTCTTTCTCTCTCTCTCTCTCTCTCTCTCTCTCTCTCTCTCTCTCTCTCTCTCTCTCTCTTTCTCTTTCTCTCTCTCTCTTTCTCTCTCTGTCTTTATGTATGTGATCTGGAAGGGATTATGTTAGAATATAAAGGAACTGATTTGACTCATTGGGTGATTTTAGAGGAACTTAAAACATTTATGGACCCTGGTGTCTGATTTGCCTCCCATGTAAGCAAGCTTGTCCACTTTGTGAGGGTGAAATCCCATGGATGTGGGGCTCAAAAAGTCAGCTGAACCAATTTGAATCCAGATTAAAGATGAACTACCCATGTGTACATCAATATATTTTCAATTTAGAAAGTGTTGAACCTATCAAATATTCCTCAATGCTGATGTCTGTCTGGGTCTAATACTCCCATGTCAAAGACCATGCAAAGAATTTGTTTGACCTAATAATTGGGAACTAATTCCTTACCTGTTATCTACTATGCATTTGTTTTTGTACCTTATGCTCTGCTTTGAGCCCTTGGAGTTGTGGGGAAAAAAGACCCCAGCCATTATATGTATCTGATCCAACATGTCAGCTGTGTCTTTAACTGGACCAACACCTGATTATTTGTTCCCCTTAAGGTAATGTATATGCCTGTGGGCATGGGATCAGACATCTAGGACATGTGTAATTATTCTATTTCAAATGATAAGACAAACAAATCCAACAGAAAACTTTACTTTCGGCCATAGGTTGGAAAAAGGAATTCTCTTCCTCATGTGTATAGCTAAATGTTCATAATTCGTGCCTTCCTTCTTTGAGCTTGTGCCATATTGTGTAATGATGGGCAGGTTAACAGGGGCCAAGAGCTAGTATCAAGCTAGCAGGAGGAAAGTTTTAGTTGTTTGGATGGAGTGAGCAACCCCAGTTGGGTCTGAAGCTTGTTAATGGAAGTACAAGGATCCAGACCCTGAGAACTGAGTGCCCAGTGAAACCTCACTGCTAGCCACGAGGCTCCTTTAAGATATCAGGCAGCCGGCCCCGCCCTGCTGAGGAAACAGCCTCCTATTGGCTAGTGGCAGTCAGGCAGGAAGTGGATGTGGAACTTCCTGCCCCTCCCCAATGGAGCTTGTTCCAGCCCAAACTGCTCAGAATCCCTAGTCTGTTGCCTGTTCTCCTACCTTTGGTGGTAGGGAAATAAGCACAGGATTCACTGGTTAAGGCTTTGGGATTTATTGGTAACTGGGGAAGGAACAAGGCAATGGTAAGAGGTTGGGAAATGCCAAAATCTGTTGTCGAGGTTTATCTGGCTAAAGCTGGTAGAAGGTCCCTGCAAGGTCTAGGCAGCCCTCGGCCAGAGCAGAGCCGTGTCTGGTTAGGGAATTAAGCTGATCTATTGGCTAATCTGGTAGATGATGATAAATAATAATATTGTGTTGCTCTAGTTGTTTGGGTCCTAATCCTCATTTCCCACGTCCTCACTCCCGCCACCCTCTTCCAATCCCACCACCCTTTGCCACCCGGGCCCAGGGAAGGGGTAGATGAGTGGTCAGGTCGAAGTCAGGTCGGGGAAGAACCCAGCTCTGTGTTTCCAGGACTTTTTATACTCTCAATTCAACTGCCAGTTGGTATCTGCCAAGTGTCTCATGCCCTCTTCAACATTCCATCCAGGGTAAGTGACAAGTTTGCCCTAAGCCAACATGGCAATGCTAAAATCCTATATTATAATTGTCAGGCCACCAGTACTATATGATGAGCAAAACTGGACTCAAACTTAAGAAATTGAAACAAAAGAAATAGAATGACAAATAGGATGTAATTATACTCTATCCCTGAAAAAAAATTACTATTCAGGAGAGGAATGACCTTCTGAGAAGTGGTTTTATGCCAAGGAGCCAGAAACACACAAGTGAATTAAAAAAAAATAACCCCATAGGGATTTTATTTCCATGTAATGAAAAAGCATATTCCTGATTTTCCTCAAATTGGATGGACAGGTATGTGTTGGTGAGGGTACTCTTTAACCTTTGGACCATAACTACTCTGTCTCATACAACACACTGTCTTTTTAAAAATTTTTTAAATTTAAATTTAAATTTTGAATATTTTCCCATAGTTACATGTTTCATGCTCTTTCCCTCTCCCCAAACCCCCTTTAACTCCTCCTTAGCCAACGCACAATTCCAACAGGTTTTACACTTAATCATTGATCAAGACCTAATTCCATATTATTGTTAGTTGGACTAGAGTTATCATTTAGTGTCTACATCCCCAATAGTATCCCCATCAGCCCATGTCTTCAAGCAGTTGTTTTTATTCTGTGTTTCTACTCCCCCAGTTCTTCCTCTGAATGTGGTTAGTTTTCTTTCTCATAAGTCCCTCAGCCTTGCTCTGGATTCTTGCATTGCTGCTAGTAATGTAAAGAAGTCCGTTATGTTTGATTGTAGCACAGTTCTCCTGTATAATGTTCTCCTGGATCTGCTCCTTTCACTCTGCATCAATTCATGGAGGTGATTCCAGTTCACATGTAATTCCTCCAGTTCATTATTATTTTTAATTTTTTAATTTGTTTTTAATAAACCCTTGGCTTCAAGACAGGAGAATAGTAAGGGCTAGGCAATGGGGGTTAAGTGACTTGCCCTGGGTCACACAGTGAGGAGGTGTCTGAGCCCAGATTTGAACCTAGGACCTCCCATCTCTAGGCCTGGTTCTCAATTCATTGAGCCACCCAGCTGTCCCCATATCACACACTTTCAATGTGACTATGCAGCCATCCATATTTCTGCTATATTTTTCTCTTTAGTGAAATAATATAAATGCCCTTTTTCAACCATATGCCCATATATTGGACCAGATGCAGTTAATACTTTAATAAAATGAATGAATTTTTACAAGTTTTTGTTAATGAATCCATATTAACAATTAATTTTTTTTTATTTTCAGAAAAATTTTCCATGGTTACATAATTTCTGTTTTTACTTTCCCCTTTACCCCCTCAAGCTCCCCTCCCCCCCCATAGCCAACACACATTTCCACTGGTTTTAACAAATGTGATCAATCAAGACTTATTTACATATTACTGATAGTTATATTGGTGTTGTCCTTTTGGGTCTACATCCCCAATCATGTCCTCATCAACCAAAGTGTTCAAGCGGTTGTTTTTCTTCTGTGTTTCCTCTCCTGTAGTTCTTCCTCTGAATGTTGGTAGTGTTCTTTCCCTTAAATCTCTCAGAATTGCCTTGGGTCATTGCATTGCTGCTAGTACAAAAGTCCATTACATTCGATTTTACCAGTGTATCAGTCTCTGTGTACAATGTTCTTCTGGCTCTGCTCCTTTCACTCTGCATCAATTCCTGGAGGTCTTTCCAGTTCACATGGAATTCCTCCAGTTTATTATTTCTTTTAGCACAGTAGTATTCCATCACCAATACCACATTTTGTTCAGCCATTCCCCAATTGAAGAGCATACCCTCATTTTCCAGTTTTTTGCCACCACAAAGAGCACAGCTATAAATATTTTTGTACAAGACTGCTTATCTATGATCTCTTTGGAGTACAAACTAAGCAATGGTATGGCTGTATCAAAGGGCAGGCATTTTTTTATCGCTCTTTGGGCATAGTTCCAGATTGCCATGCAGAATGGTTGGATCAGTTCAAAACTCCACTAGCAATGCATTAATGTCCCAATTTTGCCACATCCCCTCCAACATTCATTACTCTCCCCTGCTATCATTTTAGCCAATCTGCTAGCTATGAGGTGATACCTCAGAGTTGTTTGGATTTCCATTTCTCTAATTATTAGAGATTTAGAACACTTTCTCATGTGCTTATTGATAGTTTTGATTTCTTTATCTGAAAATTGCCTATTCATGTCCCCTACCAATTTATCATTTGGGGAATGGCTTGACTTTTTATACAATTTATTTAGTTCCTTGTATATTTGAGTAATTAGACGTTTGTCCAAGTTTTTTGTTATAAAGATTTTTTCCCAGGTAGTTGTTTCCCTTCTAATTTTGGTTGCATTGTTTTTGTTTGTATAAAACCTTTTTTTTTTTAGAGTTTTTTTTTTAAACCCTTGTACTTCGGTGTATTGTCTCATAGGTGGAAGATTGGCAACGGTGGGCAATGGGGGTCAAGTGACTTGCCCAGGGTCACACAGCTGGGAAGTGGCTGAGGCCGGGTTTGAACCTAGGACCTCCTGTCTCTAGGCCTGACTCTCATTCCACTGAGCTACCCAGCTGCCCCGTGTATAAAACCTTTTTAATTTAATATAATCAATATTATTTATTTTACATTTTTTAATTTTTTCTAACTCGTGCTTGGTTTTTAAATCTTTCCTTTCCCAGGGATCTGACAAGTATACTATTCTTTGTTCACTTAATTTACTTAGTTTCCTTCTTTATATTCAAGTCTTTCACCCATTCTGAATTTATCTTGTTGTAGGGTGTGAGATGTTGATCTAAACCTATTCTCTCCCATATTTTTTTTCCAATTTTCCCAGCAGTTTTTGTCAAATAGTGGATTTTTGTCCCCAAAAGTTGGACTCTTTAAGTTTATCATATACTGTTTTGCTGATGTCACTTACCCCAAGTCTATTCTACTGATTCTCCCTTCTATCTCTTAGCCCAGGGGTTGGCAACGTATGGCTCTTGAGCCATATCTGGCTCTTTTGAGGGCCAGATTTGACTCTTTCTGCAGGAGCCATAAAGTCAGTTTTTTTCAGGCGCTATTACAGGAGCGCACACTATGAGCACTGTATGGCTCTCATGAAATTACATTTTAAAAAATGTGGCGTTTATGGCTCTCACGGCCAAAAATGTTGCCGACCCCTGTCTTAGCCAGTACCATATCGTTTTGAGGACTGCTGCTTTATAGTACAGTTTAATATCTGGTACTGCTAGGCCACCTTCCTTCACTTTTTTTTTCATTATTTCCCTTGACATTCTTGATCTTTTGTTCTTCCAAATAACTTTGTTATATTTTTTTCTAATTCAGTAAAAAGTTTTTTCGTAGTTTGATAAGTATGGCACTAAATAAGTAAATAAATCTGGGTAGAATGGTCATTTTTATTATGTTATTATATTATATGGGGATTCTGGGAAGATGGCAGCTTAGATGGAGCAAATCTTAAAACCTCTGCACCCTTACACACAGAGATGGAAAACAATGAGCTTGGAGAAGAAAGAGGACCAAATCTAATAACGGGACAGAGCAGGGGGAACCCTACTGCAGCACAACTAAGGAGCTATGCCAAGAAAAAGGCTTCAATTCATGAACTGTTGGATCTGAGGGCTTAGAAGGGGAATCTCAGGACACCTATCCCACGTGCTTTGTGGAGTCTCCACTGGCCTGGGAAATCTCAGGGCAGGTGGGCACACCAATCCAGAGAGAGGGCCTTGCTGGCATAGGACTTGGGGAGTTAAACACAGGCACTGGAGAGGAGACTGGAGGAGAAAACCAAAGAAACAGCAAAAATGCCCCAAAGGTAGTGGCTTAGAGAGAGCCAAACCTCAGACCTCAGACAGCTTGGCTTCCTCATACCGAGATAGAAAATGAAGGGCTTCAAAAGGAAAGAAAACCAGATCAAATACAAGGACAGCACAGGGGGACCCCACTGCTGGACAGCTCAGCTCAGTGAAAATGCTCCTTCTTGTCCCCCCAAGGTTTTTTTGTTTGTTTTTCCCTCCTCTCAAGGTTTTAGCCTCAGGGCAGACTAAGCAGTAAGATTAATCTGATCAATACAGGATTAATTCCATCAATTGGACAGAGAAGAAGTCTTCAGAGGGCAGAGAAAGCAACTACAAACCTCCATGGGGTGGGAGAGATCTTTCATCAAAGATCATTAACTACATCTGCTCAAACTAGCAGAACAAGGAAGGAAAAAATATGAGTAAACAACAGAAAAAGAGAAAAGAAATGACAATTGACAATTTCTTTCAAGGAAGTGAAAAGAGAGCAAATGAAATAGAAATAGAAGAAGAGGAAGTAGTTCCAGTAAACTGGACACAGGCTTTGGAAGATCTCAAAATTCAACTTCAGGAACTCAAAAAGCAATCAAGAGAGGCTGAAGACAATTTGAAAAAGGAAATACATGAACTAAAACAAGAAAATAAAGTTTTAAAAGCCAGAAGTGGCCAGCTTGAAAATGAAGCAAAGAAAGGAAAAGATAATCTACAAAGAAAATAAAACCAGAAGGAGAAGGATGACCAAAAAGTCAGGGATGAAATTCAGTTTTTAAAAAACAGAACTCAACAACTAGAAGAAATGACTTCACAAGGCAGCAAGAATATATTAAACAAAATTTAAAAAATGAAAAATTTGAGGAGAATGTGAAACACCTCATTGATTCAACCAAAGATCTGGACAATGGAGCTAGAAGAGACAACTTAAGAATTATTGGTTTACCAGAACATCAAGATAAAAGAAAAAGTTTAGATAGCATGCTACAAGAAATTATCAGAGACAATTGCCCTGAAATGCTCAAACAAGAGGGAAAAGTGGAAATTGAGAGAATTCACAGATCACCTCCTACATTTAAGCCACAACTGACAACTTCCAGGAATATTATAGCCAAATTCAAAAACTACTAAACCAAGGAAAAAATATTACAAGCTGCCAAAAAGAAGTCATTCAGATATCAGGGAACCACAGTTAGGATAACACAGGATCTGGCTGCATCTACATTGAAGGACCAGAAGGCATGGAACATAATATTCCAGAAAGCAAGAGAACTGGGCCTATAACCAAGAATCAACTATCCAGCAAAATCAACTATATTTTTGCAGGGTAAAGTATGGTCATTCAATAAAATCGAGGACTTCGAAGCATTCATCAAGAAAAAACCAGACTTAAACAGAGTTTACTGCCTGAACCCAGAACTCAAGAGAATCAACATAAGGTAATTAAGAGAATGGGAGGTGGGGGGGATCTTTTCTTTAAGGGACCTAATAAGTTCAATGAATTTGTATCCCAAGAAGAAAAGAAATATTTGCAAATATTAAAAATTGTTATTACCAACAGGGTAACTAGAAGAAGTTTACATAGATGGAACAGTGACAAACTGTATAGGATGAAATGTCAAGCAGTAAGATATATATATATATATTTATATGTAAATATATATGTATGTGTGTGTATTTACATATATACATATATATGTATGTATGTATATATAAATATATACAAAACTAGAGGGGTGGAAAGAAGGTAATATTAAGAAAAATGGGAAAACAAACAAAATGGAA
>NW_025386514.1:0-7697 GCF_016433145.1 Gracilinanus agilis
TGCCTTCCTTCCTTCCTTCCTTCCTTCCTTCCTTCCTTCCTTCCTTCCTTCCTTCCTTCCTTCCTTCCTTTCTGCCTTCCTTCCTTCCTATTTTATCAGTTAGGAGGATTTTTTGGGTTTTGGTCAAGACAAGACCTTCTCTACAGAGTATTAGAGAGTTATTTGGTACTGAGAAGTTAAGTAATTTGCTCTTGGACGCTAAGTTAATCAGAAGCAATACTTGAAACCTGGTCTTCTTAATTCCAAGGTTGTCTCTCTTCCCTGTGTCTCTCCTCAAGATGGTTATGAGAAGTAAATTATACAATGCACAACTCTTTGTAATAAAACACTATGTAAACATCAGTTACATTTTTATCTGGTGACTTTCCATTAGTCACACAGTTAGCACATGTTAGAATCAGAACTTGAGCTTAGGTCCTCTGAATGGCAAATCCAGAGTTCAATGATCCATTGCATTGAATGAAGAATCAACAAGAATTATAAAGGTGGCTGTGAACCCAGGAGCAGCTTCATCCCCAGGGGATTCTCACTTAGTTGGTGGGAATGGTTGGACTGTTTAACATCTTTCTGATGTGTTTGGCTTTCCTTTCAGGCCTAATGTCTGTGCTGTGCAGAAACTCATTGGAACCAACAAGAAGTACTTCACGAATTGTAAACAGTGGTACCAGAGGAAAATCTGTGGAAAATCCACGTAGGTCCTGAAGTGGCACCCCCAAGCTAAGGCTGCTGTGTGTGTGTGTGGGGAGGGGTAGTGTGTGTGTGTGTGTGTGTGTGTGTGTGTGTGTATGAGAAAGCTTATACATTCTATGAGTAGAGCTGGGTTTAGGCTTAAACACTCCAAAATGTTGCTATGCAAAAAAAAAAAACAAACAAACAAATAAATAAATAAAGAGAAAGGGAAGAGATATTATGAAACATGTACAAACATGTAAGGACAGTGTATACTTTTAGAATGTCACTTTATTAAATTACAGGACAATGGGCCAGTTTTGATTTGCTTCTCCCCCCACACCCCAGTTTTCACTGTTGACAGGACTGTGATAGACTTTTTTAGGGCTGTTCAGGTCCTAAAGGAAAACATGAAACTTTTTGTGTGAAGTTTTCCTAATTCTTAGTCAATGACATATGTGTTTGTTGCATATTATGTGATGCCAGAAAAGAAGATCAGTCAATAAGCACATTTGGAAATTCTCTGAGTATGGAACTCTAGAATGGGGATTGTGCCAGATGCAAAGCAAATGGATGATATACCAGAGGGCCTGAACAGAGGTTTTTTTGTTTGTTTGTTTTTTAAAATGACTTAGAGTGCTAGTTTTGGGGTCAGAGGATCTGCATTTGAATCCTGGCCCAACTACTTAAAGCGACTTGCCCAAAGCCACATACGTATTAAGTTTCCGAGGTTCCTGCCTTTTCATGTGCTTTGACAACCATATTCTCTTCATTGTACAGTGTTAGCTTTGTTGTAATATAAATTCAAAAATAGTGCTAGCCCAAATCCAGTTAGTGTTAAGAAGAGGCTAGCAAATAGCTAGAGCAGCTAGGTGGTATAGTGGACAAAGTGCCAGAATGGGAGTGAGGAAGACCTGGATAAAAATCCAGCCTCAGATACTTATTGTATGATCCTATGCAAGTCACTTAATCCTGTTTGGTCTCAGTTTCCTCAACTGTAAAATGAGTTGGAGAAGGAAATGGCAACTACTCTAGTGCTTTTGCCAAGAAAATCCAAAATTGGGTGATGAAGAATCAGACACAAATGGAACAACTGAAGAACAGCAAGCAAATGGCTTATTTGAAGTGGATAGAATTGGCATAGCATTTCGTGTTCTGAGTCAAGTCCCATCCTTGAAGCCAAAAGTTAGATGTGCTATGGATACTCAATTCTGTTGCTCAGTACATGTCAAATCATCATGATTTCACCTATGGGCAAATGAAGGTTTGGGGAATTTGATGCTATCCAGATGTAGAGTAGGTAAACACCAAAGGCAGATTCAAATTTTATCATAGGTAATTCTTAAAGATGGATAAGAAAGGCTGATAGTAAATAAACAATTTTTCCTTCTGAAAAATTAACAAGCAAAGCATATCTGTAACATGATCCAGGCTTTTTAAAAGTAAGAGAGCAGTATCAGTGGGAAAACAGGAAAGACCTCATTTAACTAGCACCTGGACTATGTTTTTTTTTATTTTTTAAACATTTATTAATATTCATTTTTAACATGGTTACATGATTCATGCTCCTACTTTCCCCTTCACCCCCCCGCTATCCATGGCTGATGCACATTTCCACTGGTTTTAACGTGTGTCATTGATCAAGACCTATTTCCAAATTGTTGATAGTTGCATTGGTGTGGTAGTTTCGAGTCTACATTCCCAATCATGTCCACCTCAACCCATGCGTTCAAGCAGTTGTTTTTCTTATATGTTTCTTCTCCTGCAGTTCTTCCTCTGAATGTGAGTAGCGTTCTTTATCATAAATCCCTCAGAACTGTCCTGTGTCATTGCTTTCTGCTGGTAGAGAAGTCCATTACATTCGATTTTACCATAGTATATCAGTCTCTATGTACAATGTTCTTCTGGCTCTGCTCCTTTCACTCTGCATCAGTTCCTAAAGGTCTTTCCAGTTCACCTGGAACTCCTCCAGTTTATTATTCCTTTTAGCACAATAGTATTCCATCACCAGCATATACCACAGTTTGTTCATCCATTCCCCAATTGAAGGGTATACACTCCTTTTCCATTTCTTTGCCACCACAAAAAGCTCAGCTATAAATATTTTCGTACAAGTCTGTTTGTTTATGATCTCTTTCGGGTACAAACCCAACAATGGTATTGCTGGATCAAAGGGCAGGCATTGTTTTTATAGCCCTTTGAGCATAGTTCCAAATTGCCAGCCAGAATGGTTGGATCAGTTCACAACTCGACCAGCAATGCATCAATGTCCCAATTTTGCCACATCCCCTCCAGCATTCATTACTCTCCTCTTCTTTCATTTTAGACAATCTGCTAGGTGTGAGGTTATACTTCAGAGTTGTTTTGATTTGCATTTCTCTAATTATTAGAGATTTAGAACACTTTCTCATGTGCTTATTGATAATTTTGATTTCTTTGCCTAAAAATTGCCTATTCATGTCTCTTGCCCATTTATCAATTGGGGAATGGCTTGGTTTTTTAATCAATTGATTTAACTCCTTGTATATTTGAGTAATTAGACCCTTGTCAGAGTTTTTTGTTATAAAGATTTTTTCCCAATTTGTTGTTTCCCTTCTGATTTTGACAACATTGTTTTTGTTTGTACAAAAGCTTTTTAGCTTAATATAATCAAAACCATTTAATTTACATTTTGTAATTTTCTCTAACTCTTGCTTGGTTTTAAAATCTTTCCTTTCCCAGAGATCTGACAAGTATACTATTCTGTGTTCACTTAACTTATTTATAGTTTCCCTCTTTATATTCAAGTCATTCACCCATTCTGAATTTATATTGGTGTAGGGTGTGAGATGTTGATTTAAACCTAATCTCTCCCATGTTGTTTTCCAAATTTCCCAGCAGTTTTTGTCAAATAGTGGATTCATGACCCAAAAGTTGGGCTCTTTGGGTTTATCATACACTGTTTTGCTGATGTCATTTACCCCAAGTCTATTCCAGTGATCCTCCCTTCTGTCTCTTAGCCAGTACCATATTGTTTTGATGACTGCTGCTTTATAGTATAGTTTAATATCTGGTACTGCTAGGCCCCCTTCCTTCACATTTTTTTCATTATTTCCTTTGATATTCTTGATCTTTTGTGAAGCCGTCCAGCAGCTTCACGAAGATTCCTAGTGGGTTGGACACTCAGAAAGGGGAACCAAGGACTGTGTGAAAATGGGTTACGGGTTAAGGATTAATGGAAAGAGAATATAAGGCGAGAATAAAGACACGCAGACACAGAAAGTTTTTGCATAAGGTAGACAGACAGACAGCTAGTAAGTTCTGATGATCAAGAGCTGAGCTTATTATTAGCTGATTTCTTGTCACATTTTATTGGGGTTACAACAGTATGGGGGGAAGGGGAGAGACCAGTGGCCTGATACATTAACATTATGAGATAATCATCATAAAATGCAAACTACCAAAACCAGAAACAATAGGTAGAGTTAAGATCAGTATCCAGGGTGGATCTGGCCTAAGGTATCTACTGATGTTTGATACCTATGTTAATTGATTCTTGAAGGAGAAGTAAGGAGACTGAGATAACTGACTCTCTTCTGGGGTGCGGCCTTAGGGAAGGGCTAGGGATTTGGCAAGGTCAACATTCAATTTGACTCAGGATTGCAGAGATCAATCATTAGCAGTATAAGAGTTAAGTTTTTGAATACTTCTTAAAATAATATCACAATTGATATATACCTGGATTGCTACATTTTGTTATTCCAAATGAAATTTGTTATAGTTTTTCCTAATTCAGTAAAGAAGTTTTTTGATAATTTGATAGGTATGGCGCTAAAAAGGTAAATTAATTTGGGTAGAATTGTCATTTTTATTATGTTAGCTCGTCCTACCCATGAGCAATTAATGGCTTTCCAATTGTTGAGATCCAGTTTTATTTGTTTGGAAAGTGTTTTGTAGTTGTTTTCATATAATTGCTGTATTTGTTTTGGTAGATAGATTCCCAAGTATTTTATATTGTCTAGGGTGATTTTAAATGGTGTTTCTCTTTCTACCTCTTGTTGCTCTAATGTGTTGGAAATATATAGAAATGCTGATGATTTATGTGCATTTATTTTGTACCCTGCAACTTTGCTAAAGTTGTTGATTATTTCTAAAAGCTTCTTAGTTGATTCTCTAGGATTTTTTAAGTAGACCATCATATCATCTGCAAAGAGTAATAGCTTAGTCTCCTCCTTGCCTATTTTGTTACCTTCAATTTCTTTTTCTTCTCTAATTGCTACTGCTAGTGTTTCTAGTACAATGTTAAATAATAGAGGTGAAAATGGACATCCTTGTTTCACTCCTGATCTTATTGGGAAGGCTTCTAATTTATCCCCTTTGCATATGATGCTTGTTGATGGTTTTAGGTATGTACTGTTTATTATTTTTAGGAAAGGTCCTTCTATTCCTATACTTTTCAGTGTTTTCAATATGAATGGATGCTGTATTTTGTCAAAGGCTTTTCCAGCATCTATTGAGATAATCATGTGATTTTTGTTTGTTAGATTGTTGATATGGTCAATTATGTGGATGGTTTTCCTAATGTTGAACCATCCTTGCATTCCTGGTATAAATCCCACCTGATCATGGTGGATGATCTTCTTAATTACTTGCTGGAGTCTCTTTGCTAGTATTCTACTTAAGATTTTTGCATCTATGTTCATTAGGGAGATTGGTCTATAGTTTTCTTTCTCTGTTTTTGATCTCCCTGGCTTTGGAATCAGTACCATATTTGTGTCATAAAAGGAATTTGGTAGGACTCCCTCTTTGCTTATCATATCAAATAATTTGTATAGTATTGGGATTAATTGCTCTTTGAATGTCTGATAGAATTCACTTGTGAATCCATCAGGTCCTGGTGATTTTTTTTTAGGGAGTTCTTTGATGGCTTGTTCAATTTCTTTTCTGATGTGGGATTATTTAGGTATTCTATTTCTTCTGCTTTTAATCTAGGCAATTCATATTTTTGTAAATATTCATCCATATCTCCCAAATTGTTATATTTTTACCATATAATTGGGCGAAATAGTTTTTAATGATTGCCTCAATTTCCCCTTCATTAGAGGTGAGGTCTCCCTTTTCATCTTTGATACTGTCAATTTGGTTTTCTTCTTTCCTTTTTTTTATTAGATTGACCAGTACTTTGTCAATTTTATCTGTTTTTTCAAAATACCAGCTTCTAGTCTTATTTATTAATTCAATAGTTCTTTTACTTTGATTTTATTAATTTCTCCCTTGATTTTTAGTATTTCAAATTTAGTTTTCATCTGGGGATTTTAATTTGCTCGCTTTCTAGTTTTTTAAGTTGCATGCCCAATTCACTAATCTCTGCCCTCCCTCATTTGTTAATATATGCACTCAAGGATATAAATTTCCCACTGAGTACTGCCTTAGCTGCATCCCACAGAGTTTGGTAGGATGTCTTATCATCGTCATTCTCTTCAATGAAATTGTTGATTGTTTCTATGATTTCTTCTTTGACTAACTGGTTTTGGAAAATCATTATTTAATTTCCAATTAGTTTTTGATTTTCCTGTCCAGGTGCCCTTACTAATTATTATTTTTATCGCATTATGATCTGAGAAGGTTACATTTATTATATCTGCTCTTTTGCATTTGTTTGCAATGTTTCTATGCCCTATTACATGGTCAATCTTTGTGAATGTACCATGTGCAGCTGAAAAGAAGGTGTATTCCTTTTTGTCCCTATTTATTTTTCTCCACATATCAATTAAATCTAATTTTTCTAGGACTTCATTCACCTCTCTTATCTCTTTCTTATTTATTTTTTGATTTGATTTATCTAGTTATGAAAGAGGAATATTTACATCTCCCACTATTATGGTTTTACTATCTATTTCCTTCTTGAGCTCTACCAGTTTCTCCTTGGATGCTATACCACTTGGTGCATACATATTGAGCAGTGTTATTTCCTCATTGTTTATACTGCCTTTAATCAGGATGTAATGACCTTCCCTATCTTTTTTATCATATCTATTTTTACTTTGGCTTTGTCAGAAATCATAATAGCCACTCTTGCCTTCTTTTTCTCATTTGATGCCCAAAAGATTTTGCTCAAGCCCTGAACCTTAAACTTGTGTATGTCCACCCACCTCATATGTGTTTCTTGTAGACAACATATGGTAGGATTTTGGTTTCTGATCCACGCTGCTAATTGCTTCCGTTTTATGACCGAGTTCATCCTATTCCCATTCAAAGTTATAATCATGAGTTGTGCATTTGCTGACATTTTCGTATCCTCCCGTATTCCTACCCCCTTTTTTTAAAATATTATTTCCTTTTAAACCAGTGGTTTGCTATTAAGCCGCTATCCCTTGTCCCCTCCCTTGATTAACTTCCCTTTCTACCCCCTCCCTTATTTTCCCCCCCTCTTTTTGTTTTTAAAGGCCTTATGAATTCCCTCCCCCTTCTTCTCCCCTCCCTTTTTTTGACCTCCCCACTCCCCTGCTCCCCTTGGTTTATCCCTTCTGACTTTCTCAGTAGGGTTAGATAGAGTTTTATATCCTAATGGATAATATAGCTACTCTTCCCTCTCCGGGTTGATTACACTGAGAGTAACGTTTAAATATTACCTCTTAATGCTCTCTTCCACTCCTTCTTATAATAATATTTGTCCCCTCCCCTTCCCATGCCCTCTTTGTGTGTAATAGAATATCCTATTTTTCTTATTCACTCAAATTTCTCTTGGTGTCCCCTACTATTCACCCCCCTCTTTCCCAGCCCCCATGTCATCTTAGACCATTTGGTATTCTATCCTCTCCCTATGAATTATTTTTCTGATTACTATGAGAGTGAATGCTATAATAGTGAATAGAGTTCACTACAGAGAATTATACATAGCATTTCTCCACATAGGAATAAAGATAATTAGATCTTATTGAAGCCCTTAAAGAGGAAAATTTAAAAAATTATGAGTTTTCTTTCTTTCCCCTCTGTTTCTTATTTACCTTTTCATGTTTCTCTTGATTTTTGTGTTTGGATATCAAACT
>NW_025386515.1:0-3853 GCF_016433145.1 Gracilinanus agilis
CTTCCTTCCTTCCTTCCTTCCTTCCTTCCTTCCTTCCTTCCTTCCTTTCTTTCTTTCTTTCTTTCTTTCTTTCTTTCTTAATCTCTTCCTTTCTTTCTTCCTTTCTTCTCTCTCTTTCTTTTTTAAAAAAAAACTCTTACCTTCCGTCATAAAATCAACACTATTTATTGGTTGCCAAGGCAGAAGAATGGTAAAGGCTAGGTAATGAGGGTTAAGCAACTTGTCCAGAGTTACATAGCTAGGAAATGTCTGAGGCCAGATTTCAATCTAAGACTTCCCGTCTCTGGGCCTGGCTCCCAATCCACTGAGCCATGTAGCTGCCTCAAGTATTTGCTTTCATCTCCTGCACATACATGAACATCTGCTCATTGACCTCCTTTTGTGGGCATGTGGCACCAGAAGATGATGGTCAGAGGCAAGTAGCAAGTGCATGGGGAGTCATAAGTAGCCATTCTGCTTTTTGAACCAAATGTAGCATGAAGTATTGATGGAGGAATGACACCATGCTTTCTTCTAGTTTGCAGAACTCGTCATTCAGCTCGTAGGAACAGGAGGCTGGAGTGGCGACTCCATGCCTGGTGGTAGAAGCCAAGTGGTAGGAGTCTCCATAACTGGTTGTGGTCAGTTGAAGAGTTTGGAAGTAAATGTTATATAGAATTTTATTGTCAGTGGAATAGGTTTCATCTGCATCACCTACCAAGGGATAGATGGACAGACTGGCATGATAGGGCTGAATTATATCTTGGAAAAGGCTAGCGGGCTGACATTTCCTGTGATTCGACTTGGGCGCTCTCCCTTGATCTTTGTAATGAACAAGGTCCCCCTTCCAGATTCAGTGCTTCCTCCTAGTGAATGGATCAACTACAAATCTTGTAGACTCTCATCATTCTGATTCCTTCATCCCTATATCCAGTAGACACAGCATCTATTAATCCAATTCCCTTTGTGTTGTGGCCTTTTGCCCAGTTATTTCCTATACTGTGCTAGCCAAAAATGAAGTTATCTGGCTTAAAGGTCTATCCAAATGGTCCAGAAATGACTGAGTCCATTATGCCAGGCTCCTAATCCAGTAGGATTGCCTGAGGTATTCATTTGTTACCAGGAGCTTCATTGATTCTCTCTAGCTACATTCTACTGCCTTCGCGGTGACAACCTTGTTTTATAAAAACCCTCAAGCACCCCTGAATCACCCTAGAAAGTCTTACACTGAACAGTAAACCTTCAAATACCCATTGGTCACCCTAGAAAGGACTGGCAGACATAATCAAATCTTAAGTGTCCTTTTTGTCTTAGTTTCTCTTATTGTATCTAGGCTGCTCCCTGGTATTCTAATCTCTGACTACTTCCTCTTTCCCTAGCCTCTATGTAAGTCAATCAGTTGTCTTTTCTTTCCTATATTCCCTAAAGTATGTATAAGACCCCAAACGCTTATATATTTCCATTCTTGGTGGTTTTCCCAGAGACGGTGTTCCTAGAGTCCCAGAGGCTGGCTCTCTATGTGGCATGTGGGTATGCCTCTGCGTGGTGTAACCATGAGGGCATCGTCTCCCTTGTCCTCATTAAACACTTGTTCTTTTATGCTTGCTTTGGTGGTTTTAATT
Organism: Gracilinanus agilis; assembly: GCF_016433145.1. Lineage (NCBI taxonomy): Eukaryota > Metazoa > Chordata > Mammalia > Didelphimorphia > Didelphidae > Gracilinanus > Gracilinanus agilis. The sequence goes on from NW_025386515.1 coordinate 1,602, forward strand.
TTTTTTCAGGTTGATAAAGGTAATTAATTGCCTAGATACCTCAATACCATGTTCATCATTGGTGGCATCTCAAAATGTAGCTCTCACCTGGTGGCCACATTTACCAGCCTGGATGTGTATGATGGTGTCTGCTTGTAAAAGTGACTGTCCTGGGGCAGCTGGGTACCTCAGTTGATTAGAGAACCAGGCCTGGAGGTAGGAGGATCTGGGTTCAAATCTGACCCCTGGTTTCCTTTAAAGCTCAACTCAAGTATCATCCCTTACATAAGGCATTTCCTAATCTCCCCCTCAGCTCCTAGCTATTAATGCCTCCTCTTCCAAATTACTTTATATTTATTATATACATATAATACAGATTATATACGAAAGTATGTGTACATATTGTATTCCCCGATAGAATGTAAGCTTGAAGACAGACACTGTTTCATTTTTATTTTCGTGTCTCTTGTGCCTAGGCCATACCAAATGTTCAATAATTGTTGCCAACTGGTGGATTGTTGAGGTGAGTTTCCTCTCTGTTAAGGCTCCTCTGTTTGTGACCTTGATCCAATATCCTTCCTTTTCCTTTGCTAGATTATTCCATTAATCATCACTTTTCCTCTCGTCTTCATTCTTTCCTTCATTGTTGATCCCTTCCTCCTTAGCTTACAGAATTCCCAGATCTTCCTGTAATTAAGAAAACAATTCCCCTAGATTTTGCTACTCCTCAGATTATTTTCCAACTTGTTTATCCTTTCTACTATCAAACCATTAGGGGTAGTCCACATTCACTCACACTTTTCACTTGCCACCTAATCACTCAGAAACTTCTAGTTATGATTGAGGCATTTGTTTTTTGGACACAGCAGGAAGTTATTATGCTTGACTATACATGTTGGTAATAGATTTTTGTTTTTCTTGCTTTCTCAGGGAGGTAGAGGAAGGAAGGAAGAAAGAGACTATGGACTGGAAAAATAAAATTGAATTGAAAAAATAAACCCCTTGCTAACTGTCTTGTGCCTACCACTCAAGTGAAATACCTCTCATCAAAGAACCAATGGGAATTGGGGCAGGAGGAGGAAAGAGAAATCTCATTTCTACCCCTTCCTTCCCTCCTTCTTCCCCCCTCCCCCATGATTTCCTTTCAAGATCCAGATCCTTTTTTTCTTTTACTGCTAACCCAATAGCCTTATCACCAAAGTCAGCATTCTTTTCCCAGTTCTCATCAACTTCTCTCTGTCTTTTGATGTAGACCACTCCTTGATTCTTTTTTTCTTTTTTTTTTTTAACCCTTACCTTCTACCATAGAATGAATACTAAATATTAGTTCCAAGGCAGAAGAGAGATAAGGGCTAGACAACTAGGGTTGAGTGACTTGCCCAGGGTTACACAGTTAGGCAATGTCTGAGGCCAGATTTGAACCCAACTCAAGGCTTGACTCTCAATCCACAGAGCCACATAGTTGTTCCAACTCCTCAATATTCTCAATATTCTAGCTACCCTTGATTTCTATCTATACTCGTGCCTCTCCTTTCTCTCTCCTTTCTCTTTCTTTGTTTCCTTCATGGCCTCTTCTTCCTTAGTCTACCTTCTATGTCTATGCATCCCCCAACTTTAGTCTTTAAAGAATAAGTTCTTAAAAATTGCCTGAAAGTGGAATGTAAATCCTTGAAAGATAGTGGGCTTCCCTTCCCTGGAGGTCATCAAGCAAAGACGGGACAATCTCTTGTCAGGGATGTTCTGGAGGGAATCCTGTTCAAGTAGAATATCTCTCAAGTCCTTTCCGACTTTGAAATTCAATGATTCATCCCTCTTATTTATATCTCCCTCCTTTTAGAGTTTTTTTCCCCACTCTAGACAGCTGGGTGACAGTGGATAGGCTGCTGTCCCTGGAGTCAAGAAGACTTGAGTTCAAATCCTGCTTCAGAGACTGACTTAGCTATATGACCCCAAGGCAAATCTCTTAACCTTGCCAAGCTTCAGTTTCCTTATCTGTAAAATGAGATTGATAACAATACCTATCTCTCCAGGCTATTATGAAGATAAAATGAAATGGTGTAATAGAAGACAACTTGCAAACCTTGAAGTGCTATAAATGCCAGCTATTATTATTATTATCTCATTAGCTCCTGTGAATTCAGTTGTCAGGTCCATAGCTCTTCTCTCCAGCCACAATCTTTCCCCTATCTTTAGAGACATCCCTTCCTCCCCCCCCCCCCCCCCCCCCCCCCGTATGTCTCAACAGGATGTCAACCATGATCTCAATACACCTA
>NW_025386516.1:0-4440 GCF_016433145.1 Gracilinanus agilis
CCTTCCTTCCTTCCTTCAATCCTTCCTTCCTTCCTTCTTTCCTTCCTTCCCTGCTCCCTCTCTCCCAAGTTTCCTCCAGTTTTAGATCTATGATCCATAAAATGGTCAACACCTTTTGCATGACTACTTTGAGACTCTGTTCAGATTACCTCACCTCCCTGAGTCTCAGTTTATTTTTCTGTAAGGTGAAGGGATTGGACTAGATGATCTCTGAAGCCTTTTCCAGCTTTAAATCAATGATTCTCTGGTCTGTCTCCAAGGGTCTAGTTCTTTTCTTTCAGGGCTTTATCATACCATCCTGCTGAGGGCAACCCTGGGTGTGAGCCCTTCGCAAAGATTGCTCCAGCCCTGGGGTTTGCCAGCTTGCATGTTGCACAGCTTGTCCTGCTTTTGGGATTACTGGCGAGCTTCCTGCACCAGGGTGGGGCAGCCTTACTTTTCTGTCTTGCCAGGCAGTGGTTATATTCCACCATAAAATGCTGGGCTGCAGTTACTTTTCCCCCTCCCTCATTCCACCCACTGATGTGCCCCTCCTCATCATGTGATCCCTCACCCAATAGGGCCAACATACCAGACCCCAGGGCTTGGCCATCAAAGGGGAAGGAGGGGCTCCCAAAATGTCAGAGGCCACTCACCAAGGCCATTGTACTCTCCTGTAGCCTCAGTGCCTATAGGATTGGGGCTAAGACACAAATGGGAGGGTGTGGACAACTCTGAGTTCAGATGGTAGTTTTTAAAACTCTAGCTTTGTACAATAAGAATGTTTGCAAAGGAAACAGATTGGCATCTCCATCCATCTTCAGCTCTCATGAATGTACCCCATTCCCTCTTTCCTGTTCTCTTCCCACAAACCTCCTTTTTCACTGAACTCACCTTCTTCCCCCTGAAACCATCTCCAGCCCATCTGCAATTGGGCACACAGACCAAATCACAACATGTTCTCCAGAGGAGAGCCATTGTGATGAAAAGGGGGTGGGCTGTGGGGTGGGTAGGGAAGGAGCCTGTTCAGGATTTGTCTCTGAATTTTAGGCAAGAAGAAAAAAAGGTCCATCCCCCAGCCCTGAAGCTCTTCTCCTCTCCAAGAACTCACATGTTTCCTCAAACATGAGAGTGGTAGCAGTTCTCTATCAGAGCTAACTTTGAGGGAGCTTCCACCATGCTTCTTAGCCCTCCCTTAAAGTACCATTATTCAATAAAACAGCCAGCGTCAATTCCCAGGCAATCTAAAAACAACTTTACAATGTCTAATTTTAGCTCTAATCTTCCCCAGCTATGGTTGTGTGGCTTCTAATTATTTTTTCCCAAGAGCTACCTTGATGGATAGTTATATATTTGCCAATGAACTATATGGTATCATGTAAAGTGTCTTTAGGAAAAAAAATAAAGTGTTGATTATTCCATGTTGTTAATTTCTCCAACACTAAAGAAAAAATCTGCAGATGATATCCTTCCCTAGAAGCTGTGAGTCAATCCTCATTTTCTTTAATACTAATAAAATGGACAGTTCATTTATAAGAGCCTCCCTAAAAGAGGGTATTGAAAAACATTATATTTCTCTTAAAGTTGTTAAAGGGCATAAATCCATTACCCAGATACAGATCACTTAATAATTTAATGCCTTTGCCTTGGCATTGTTCCCAGAATATTTTCCTTTTATCTGTCTCTATTTTCAGGTTGAAACAAATTGAGGAATAATCAAGTCCTGTTTGCTGGACTGAGGAGGCCATGGAGGGAAACTGGAAGGATTCGCCAAGAGCTGAGGGCAGGGATTGCTACTCCGTTCCCCGTGGATACATTCCACTGGAGGAGCTGACTGGGGTAGGGGGTTCACTGATGCTAGGAGGAATGTTTGAAGAAGTTTTTCTTTTCCATTGCAACTCACTGGGGAGTGCTCATGCCCCTCTTTCCACTTTTTATGAACTCTGCCTCCTAGAAAGCCAAGCTCTATTGGGGAAGGCGATGTGTGCCCATCATGGTGGGCCGATTAGTGGGAGGGCCAAAGGAGAAAGCTTCCCTCTGGAAAAGGTGATTAGTTTGCATTTTCTACCTCAAATCATCATTTACATGATGTATTAACCGAACCAGGTAATTAAAATCATTAACGTTTCCTTTTTGCAGATTGGTAATAAAGGGAAAATAAGTGTGAGAATCATCACTCATCCCTGCAGTCTCATCAGACAACTCCCCTTCCATTCCCCCCCCCCCCCCACTACAAAGCCCTCCCTAAGGATGGTTTGGATGCCTCCAAGGTCTGAAAAGAGATACAAGATGTTTCTTTGGTACATTTCATATACCCGACACCAAGAAAACACTGGTTTTTTATGCCATCCAGATTTTATCGATTTTATCATCTTCACTCCCATTTGGGCTATTTTCTATTGCCTTTTCCCTACAACTCCTGAAACCTAAGAATGGAAAGCATTGGTGAAGAAAAGGTAAACATCTACATGGTGTGATTTGAGGGACAGCTGGTTAGCCCCCCTCCTCAGAAAAATCCCCAACACACACACACACACACACACCCCTGAAAAACTACTAAGAGAAGTTCATTACATTGGATTATTAAGGCACTATTCCCTCCATTAAAATATGCCCTGAAGGATCATATAATTAAACTATTATTAACCATTAACACTTTAGTGGGCATATGCTTGGGTCAGCTTCTTTGTAGGCAATGTACAAAACAGTACTAAGTTTAGCAGAGGGTTCAATAAATGATGAGTAGCAAGAGAAGGCAGAAGATAATATCAAGCCAAGGTCATGCCTTACTAAACTCATTTCCTTTCTGAGAGGGAAACCAGCAGAATTGTAAGTAGGGAAGAATCTAGTGTTTTGAAATTTAGGGAACACCAGCAGCATCCTTCCTCTCCTGGTGACTACATCCCTGTCCCCTAGCCCCTGCCCTCCCCATCCCAGCAATCTTCTGGCTCCATAGGAACTTCTAGGTGTCTCAGACTGTACTTTTGGCCACATCTCTGGTGAGTTCCCTTTTATATCCATCCCATTGCTCTCCATTTTCTTCCCTTGTCCTAGGTGCAAAAATTCTCAGTGACAGCTCAGATAATGAGACTAGTATGACAGAGAAACGTCATAGGTAGGGCATAGCTATACTTTAGCTAAGTACTTGAGACACCTTCTCGATCCTCATAGACAAGCTGAAGAGATGGGTGTTAAATGGACCCACAGGGGAAGGCTGAATGCTCAGACCCAAAGAGTAGTCATTAATGGATCAATGTCGAGCTGAAGAATGGTCTCTGGGGGAATGATCTGGGAACCTTTCCTTAGCCTTTTGAAGGGTGTAGCACAAATATTAATTCCCTCATTTCAGAGATGAGAAAATGAATGCTCAGAGAGTCCAAATGTCTTGCCAGGGGTCACACAGGTAGTTTATAGCAGAATCATATTTTGAATTTAGGTCCAATGACTCCACTTGAGGATTCTGTCTACTGTTTCTACCATCCCCCACGGTACAGAGGAAGCAGCTTTGGACTGGTGCAGGTTCGGGGATGGGCAAGTGTATGAGAAGAGACTGATCACTCCAGACTGGGAAGAATGGGAGATAAGGCTAGAGAGGGCAGGTGGGACAGATGGTGGAAGGCCTTGAATGCCAGAATGAAAAGATCACTTAGGCAGTAAATAACACCATCTGCAGTGTCATCATCTCCTTATGGGAAGGACAGTGAGACAGAGGCAGAGAGGCGCTCTCCAAAGCATCTTACATTACTGCTATTGTTCCCATTGGCACAAAGCCATGGGCCCTTCTGGGTGATTCATTGCAGTTAAGGACACTTCTGAGACACTTGTCTGTACTTGGGGACCAAGCTACAACAGAAACCAAACTGATAATGGCTTTGAAAATCCAGGCTTCGTGTGTGAGGACTATGTTGTTTTCAAATTGATCTCTATGTTTTCTAGAGGAAAAATGGCCATCTGTGCTTTGCAAGTAAGGGAAGGTTTTGACAAAATATACAGTCAAAACTCTCCATTTCCAAGGTGTACACAGGATTCATTGTTCTTTTAGGACTAGAAGTATACTTCCCCAGGGCAGCAGCTAGATGGTGCAGTGGACGGAGTGCTGGTCCTAGTGCCAGGAAGACTCATCTTCCTGAATTCAGATCTGACCTCAGACATTTACTAGCAATGTGAACCTGGGCAAGCCACTTAAATATGTTTGTTCCAATTTCCTCATTTGTAAAAATGAGCTAGAGAAGGAAATGGCAAACTGCTCCAGTAACTCTATCAAGAAAACCCTAAATGGAGTCACAAAAAGTTGGGCATGATGGAAACAAGCATGCTTCCTCATAAGCTGCCTCCCTTCCTTTTAGGTTCTTTACCCTCTACTATGAGACAGCTGGAAGGGATTTCTGTTAAAAGAGCACTGGAGCCCCAATGGAGCCCCATCAATAAATTAATCACCATGCCTCTCTTTCTCTCTTTCTC
>NW_025386517.1:0-6493 GCF_016433145.1 Gracilinanus agilis
TTTCCTTCCTTCCTTCCTTCCTTCCTTCCTTCCTTTCTTCCTTCCTTCCTTCCTTCCTTCTCTCTCATATGTCCTATGCTCTGTTCCTAAGATAAGAAACATTTGTATAATACCAATTCTTAATTTAAGAAAGACATTCATTATGTGGTTGTAATCAAAATTCATGCTTTCAGATGACCTACTTACATCTTCAATGTGGAAAAGATTAAGAAGAACAACAAAATCTAAACTTCTAGTTAATCCAGTTGAATTTGAAATGTGAGAATGGAATTCCAAGCACTTAACACATTCTACTTCATGACAGAAAGTAAATTTATGAATATTGTGTCTTTCAAAATAAAAGAAAGCCTTAAATAATAATTGAAAAAAGAATTAAAGTTAGCAAGTTATAGGCTGAATCGAGAGAGCGGCAATTGAGTAAAAGAAAGAGTGAGAAAGGGATGAGAGAAGCACCTTTTAGGAAAATTAGAATTTAGGATTATATATCTGAAAATGGAAAAACCTTAGAGAATATCAAACCTATCTCCTCAGTTTGCAGATGGGAAGCCTGAAGCTCATATTTCAGAGAAGTGATTTGTCTATTGTCATAATGGTAATTCAGGTACTGAGCAGCAGAACCAGGAATAACATACATACACATACACATACACACCAACTCCAGGAAATGTTAAATATTAATGAATAAACAAAAATATAGGAATCGAACAAGGACCAACCAAATGGATAATTCAGACCATTTTGTATTACCCTCTCAGAATCCAGAAAGCTGACAAGTTCCCTCAAGTCTATATACTTTGTCATGCTCTTGAGGTATGAATGCAAACCAAATGCAAAAAGTCTTATGGAATATTCAACTTAATGAGTTTTTTAAAAGATACTTCCATAATAGTCAGCTACAAATGCCTTGTGGTTAGTAATGAAAAAAGTTGTTTTAAGCTGAAAGAAAACTCATAGTCTTAGACTATTACATTAGCCCCTAAAAAGTTTTCTCGTCCCCCGTCTACTTTCTATATTGTTCCTTTTTCTACTACCAGAATGATGTTTCTTCTTCCCAGACTGGCTCTACCATGCTTCTACTCAAAAATCTGAATTGCCTCTCTATTATAATCCAAGACGAGTTGTGATTCTTTTCCCTGATATTGAAGGCCCTCCTCCACAACCTAACTCCATTCTATTTTCCCAAATTTACTTACCATTCTCGGTTGTCTTATATTAATCCCTCCCAATCCTCCAACAACACTGCATTTTGGGTTCTAACCAAATCAGACTATTCCTTGTCCCCCAGATACTCCATGCTCCCTCCTGCTACAGCTATTCATCATGCCTGGAGCATCTGCCCTTCCTCCTCTTATTTAGTTCTTACCTAATCTTTAAAGCCCAGTTCAAAAGTCACTTCCATGAAGACTTGTCTGAAGTGTTTTCCTTCTTACCATATTGTTAATGACCTTCTTTCTTAGACTTCAGATAACATTTTGCTCTGGAATTCTTTACTCAAGTTGTTTAATGTTACATATTACAATGATCTGTTACTATCATCTCTTCATCTCTCTACTGATTATAATATTAACTAATAATAACTAACATTTATTCCTATAGCACTCTAAGGTTTACAAAGCCTCTCACATGTCATTGCAATTGAACCTTATAACAATCCTTTGAGATGCATGCTATTATTATTACCATTTTACAGAGGAGGAATCTGAAGCTAAGGGAGATTAAATAACTTTCACAGTGTATCATAGCTAGAATGAGGTAGAATTTGAATAATGGTCTTCCTGATTCTGACATTTCTACCTGAAATTTTATGCAAGCTTCATCTAAATTCTGTATTTTTTTTCAGGGCTTTGTCCATAGCAAATACTTAATTGTTCATTGAATGAATGCTGGGCAGTTGTTCTAGAGGATCTGGGTTCAAATGTGAGCTCTTTCACTTGTCACCAGTGTCACTTTAGGCATGCCAAGGAATCTCTCTTGGCTTTAGTTTTATCCTCTGTAAAATGTCAGGTTGCCATGATTGATGTTTCTGGCCCCTTAAATCTCTAAATATATGATTATATATATTACATATAATTATGTATATTCCTTATTCCCAGCAGGGGAGCCAGGTAATCATTTTTCAAGACTGAGAAAGCTTAAAAACTAGAGAAATGATTTCTTCTTCACTCCAAAATAAGAGAGCAACAGAAGGGGAGCATATATCCCATGTTGTTCTCACTTTCTGATGAGGCCAGGGGGCATCTTGGCCCAGACACCAGCCCCTTTAGAAGGTTTCTCAATGGCTGAAACAATGAAGCTGGATGTCCTCCAAGCATGTTATATGTCAAGATGCCAGTTATTTTTATTTGCCTTCATTAGCCTTGAGATTGAAAACAATTTGTTCTCTGGTGGAGAGAGAAGAAAGCCTAACGCCAAACCATTCCCAAGTCCTGTGTTGACCCCTCTCATTAGTTCTTTGTACAAGCAGACTCAGGCTTACTTTGAACCCTGATAACCTGAAAGAGGACTGGCCTGGAGAGGATATGAGACCTTGCTGTTTACCACTGAGCTTTATTCAAATAAGCTGGTCTGAGAGAGAGAGAGAGAGAGAGAGAGAGAGAGAGAGAGAGAGAGAGAGAGGCCTTCTTCTACCATTAGCTGCAAACTCTCCTAGGGATGTTCTGGAAATGTCTTAAACCAGGCACTTGGACTAGATTTGTATGAGTCAAAGGTCACCATTCCTGAAAACAGAGGAAACAGTTCCAAGAGTTTGTGTTTATTTTTTGTCTTTTAAAAGAAATCAAATGAGGCCACTGAACACATGAAAGCCCAGTTCTTTCTTACTTACTGGGGGCAAATGCAGAGGCCTGTGGATGCTTTTGTCTCCTTAGTTACAATACCATGCAACAAGACCAGATGTAGTGGGGGGAAAGTTCAGGTTTGCTCTATCCCTACTGGTTTTTTACCAGAGCTTTTATTACATTTTGTTTCAATAAATAGGAGCATTCCCATGCAACATCTGTGATGTTACCACAATACAAAGCTTGGTAAGATGAAGAGGCTGGGGAATGTAGACTTGAATAATGCCACACAGCTCATGATGTTGGCATACCCTCCATGTTTTTCTCTCATCTGCTTCAAATTCTAGTCTCTATTCAGGGTTTAGTTTAGGTAATAATAACAATTATTATTATAAGAAAAAATAGTAATAGTTAACCTTTTTGTTAGCACTTACTATGTGCCACAAGCAGTGTTAATTACTTTACAAATATTATATTATTTGATTATTGCAAGAACCCTGGGAGGTAGGTTGCTATCATGATCCTCATTTTATAGATGAAGACACTGAGGCAAACAGAGTTGCTGCTCTACATGAGGCCTTCTGTGATTCTCTCAGTTATCCCTCTTCAAACTACCATGTGCTTATTATCTGTGCACTATTGTTTCCTGTTCTGAAGTTCAGTAGAATGAAAACTCTGAAGGTAGATCCTGTTTATTCTAGTCTTTGTATCTCCAAGACTTCATACAATGTTTCCTACACTTGTGAATTTGGTATTATGGTAAGCTCCCCAGGTGGAAACTCACTCTGTGGACCCAGATAAATACTCCTATGCTTCTTGGGGACATATAGAGACATAAAGATGTTGAAAGTAACCTGAAATATCACATGGCCAGCAAGAGGTAGAAAGAGAATTTCAGTCTAAGTCTTGATTTCAAGGCCAGCTCTTCGTCTTTCACATTGTGGATATTGGTGTGAAGCCAAATCACTTTACATGAGAAGGGGAATATCCCTCAGTAACTTATTCCTCTCTTATTCTTTTTCCATATTAAAAAAAGTAAACTCATAAAAACAACATGGGTTCCATTTGCCAACCTACTGGTAAAGATGCTTATGGCTCTTCTGCTGTTGAAAAAAATTCAGCACCTCCATCTTTTTATATGCATTCATGGGTCACTTTGTTTATGTTTATTTAAGTCATTAAATTAATAAACATTTATCGAACACTTAAAATGTATGAGGCACTGTACTAAGCCTATAGTATTTAAGCACTGGCATATTTTTTTTGACATCATCACCTTCCATGTTAGAATCAAAGCTGTGTATTGGTTCCAAGGTAGAAGAATTGAAAGGGCTAATGGGTAATGGAGATTAAGTGATTTGCCCAGGATCACATAGCTAGGAAGTTTTTGAGGTCAGACTTGAACCCAGGACCTACCATCTCTAGGACTGACCCTCAATCCATTAAGCCACCCAGAACTGGCATATTCTACTGCAATTGATTGATACTGGAAAGATCTTGGCAATAGACTATATCTCCTTTCTGATGACAAACATCATTAAATGGAGAAAAGTTGTTTTTTTTTTAACTCATTTAACATCATTTGCTGATGAGGTCAATTTCTTGGTCATAGCAACCCATCAAATAAAGAAAAAATATAAAATGACTTTCAATTCTGTGTGGACAAATTCCATTTCTGTAGCATTGTGGTGAGATGAGAAGAGAGTACTTAGGTTGTTTATAAACTTTAACTTAGTTGTTAGTACTCTGAATATGAGGTTCTTGTTTAATTACTGAGTGGGTTTACTATAGGAAGAATTAAATTGTATGAATCTTCATATTCTCCTTAAAATCTAAATAAAAATATGGAGGAAATTTCAGCTAATGTAAGGATGACTCATAGATTCTTCTAGGAGAGTCAAATAGAATATTGAGAAAATTGGGTTTTTGTGCACCCAAAGTCAATGAGAAACATTATTCCATAGGAAATTTGATCATCAATGCAGTGTTCATGATAAGTTTTTATGAAGCTTATGCATCAACATTCATTGTGAAGGTTAAAGAGGTAGAAAAATTCTATGTACAACTCAGCAAGATCCTAGGTTAAATCAATACCTACCTTAATACTTAATTATTTAAATACAAAAGTGGGAAGAGGCAAGAATGGCAAGAAATATATTGAATCATGTGGATCAGGAATAAGGAAAGAGAAAAGTCCAAATTATATAGACTACATAGATGCCTCATGCCTTCATGTTGTGAGTGTGTGGCTCCACTGACTAAAATTCTTTTATCATTTTCCATTAATTCTGGTAGCACCTTGACTTGTCCTTCACAATATATCTTTTTTTATCCGAACATTTTTAGTTAATTAATTAATTTGGAATATTTCTCCATGGTCATGTGATTCATGTTCTTTCCCTCCCCTTTTCTCATCCCCCTCCTGTAACCAATGAACAATTCCATTGGGTTTTACATGTGTCATTGATCAAGACCTATTCCATATTATTAATATTTGCATTAGGGTGATCACTTAGAGTAGACATTCTCAGTCATATGATCACCCATGTGATCAAGCAGTTGTTTTTCTTCTGTGTTTCTGCACCCACAATTCTTTGTCTGGATGTGGATAGCATTCTTTCTTATAGGTCCCTCAGAATTGTCATGGATCATTGAATTACTGCTAGTAGAGAAGCCCATTATATTCAATTGTATCACTGTATCCGTCTCTCTGTATAAGGTTTTCCTGGTTCTGCTCCTTTCACTCTGCATCATTTCCTGGAGGTCTTTCCATTTCACATGGAATTCCTCCAGTTCATTATTCCTTTCAGCACAATAGTATTCCATCATCAATAGATACCACAATTTATTCAGCCATTCCCCCATCAAAGGCATCTCCTCATTTCTTCACAATATATTTTGACTCCAGTTCTATCCATGGCTGAGAAATGTAAAATGGGGCACCATTCTTTATGAAAAATGGTCGACATCTTCATTTGGGCAGTGGAAAGAAGGAACTGATTTCCAAATTCCTGGACTTCTTGATGGACTGCTTTCCTTAGTGAGTTATCACAATTTTTCTCATTGATCCAATATCTGTGCCATGTCAACAGGCAGGAATCAATTGTAATCTGATTTTTGCCTTCCTCTTGTGGTTGAGAAAGATTTTGATGAGTTAAACTCATCTTCAGTAGGTTTTTAAGGAGCTGAGATAATCAATGAGCCTTATAAGGTCATGAAAAAAAGAAGGAGGGAGGAGGAAAGAAAGAAAAAAAAGGGAAAGGAATAAAAAATAAAAATAAAGGGAATCAGTGGGTCCAGAAAGGGGCATAAGGGTTAAATCAGGAGTTCTGACAAAATAAGAGAGCAGCTTTTAATAACAAGTTTTAATGAGAATATAGTAGAGTTGTAAATTAATATTATCCCTTTAAATCAGAGAAAACTTCTAGCAGCTTTTAACCATTAACAATTTAGTTTTATTAAAATAGAGATAGTAAAAGAATATACTAAAATTAATATAGTAAAGGAGAGAAATATAGGAAAGAAGTAGCGAAAGAAATCACCTACTACCTAACTAGCTACCTATAACTGCCTATAACTGCTGTTAGAGAAAGGCCAGCTGATCACCCTTCAGCTCAGCTCACCAGGCAGAATACACACACACACACACACACACACACACACACACATATATATATGGGTACATGTATATAAAATTTGAAGGACAGAATTTAGTG
>NW_025386518.1:2500-7898 GCF_016433145.1 Gracilinanus agilis
TAGTAATAATGGCTTAATGAATGAAAAATGGTAAAGCTCTTTCAAAAGTTTTCTATGACAAACTATCACATTTGGACTCTAATATTTTAGCCCTTGATATGCTTTGTGAGGAAGTAAGAATGTCCTTATAGAAACAAAGAGGGATAGAAAGCTAGAAATACACAAAGTAGGTATATCCTCTAAGCAAAACAATTTTGAAGCCATTGAGAGAACAGTTATCTAGATATCTGAACTTGAAGATGTTATGGAATGCTAAAAGGAATAATGAATAGTGTTTATTATTTTACTATTTTATATACTTATTAATTTATCATATTTGTGTTTCTTAGTTTTATATTTTGTGAATATAAATATTTGTGAATATATTTGTTTTTATATATTTATAAGTATATGTAAATGTATTTAGAAATTTAAATGTTCACTAAAAGTAAATTAAAATATATTTTACAATATATATATAAATATATTTGTAAATACAAATATTAATTAAAAGGTGATTAAAGTATTAATAATTACCAGTAGGTATGCTCACTTTTACATCTTTATAAAAATTTGACAAAAATAATCCAGTCAAAAATCTGCAGCCTAAAATATGAAAACCCCTTCTCTGGCAGGCTTTCACAACACAAGCAATATTTAAAAGCAGATCACATCTTTATAGTGCCATGACTGATTGAAAGGTGCTGAGAAAACTGGATCTCACTTTTCTTTTTGTTTGCTGATCCCAAAAAAGTATTTGATTCAGAAGAGCAAAATGCCACTTAAAACTCTCTTTTTCAACAAACTGACCCATGCATAAGTTAAAATCAGACAAGATTGCTCGCCTGATGTAGCAGATAATGTTGCTTAGTGGCTATCTGATTATTAACATCGTCCAAGAGTTAAAAGAAAAGGAAAGGACGAAGGAGGAGAAAGCAGGAGACTTAGCATTTATAGAGTATATGATTTGTGCCGCACTTTACAAATACTATCTCATTTGATCTTCATAATAACCCTATGAGGTAGGTACCACGATTATCCTCATTTTATAGATATTTTCAGAGCAGATGACTCACTTTATTGTGAATTAGCCTTGAACTTGATCATCATCTTTGTCATATCAAGTTCCAAAAAAGATGTGCCATACTTGTCCCCACCCCAACAATGGCTTTTTAAAAGTCTGAAAGTGATTAATTAATAAGCAATTAATTAATCACACACCTGTACCTGTCTGAGACTGAATTGGAACTCAGGACCAACTTCGCCACCTAGCTGCCTCCTCTTCTATCCTCTGTTTTTTGTTTATAGTTGTGTGAGAATTTCCCTCCTAGAATTGATGCCCAGGCTCTCTCCTAGTGGATGTCTTCTACATACACAGATAATCTAACCCATCTCTCTTTTTCTCCAGTTGTGCTCTGCTTCTGACCTGAAATCTGCTTTGATCCATTTATTAGCCTTCACTTTGCACCTCTTTTTGACAAGCAACAAAAATTATTTTATACTGCTTCTGTTTCTGTAAATGTTGTATTCCTCTTCTAAATTCTAAGCTGCATGAGGGCAGTGATCATGGATTTTTTAAACTTTATATTTCCTCCAGTTCTTAGTGTAGTGGCCTTCACAAAATAAGAATAATAATTTATATGTGAATGCTGAAGTGAAAGGCACACTATTCTATTTCTTGTAACACAAAAAGACTAAACAAAACTGTTTACCATATAACAATAAAATCTTAACAATTAACTACAGTTCTGTTTAGTGTCCATACACAATTGTCTAAAATATACATATTGTCATTTAATTGCAAACCACCACCAAATGGATAATAAACTCAGATCCAGACAAGGAGAGGTGACTTATACCAGTTTTCATTTTTTAAATTTATATTTTTAGGGTTGGTGGCTACCTTCAAATAATAAGAATAATAGAAGATATATTGAGAGAGAAAATAGACTCCATGGTCTAGGAGATAGCATTCTGGACTCTTGAATTCCACTCAGAGTCTGCTAAATCAGTATCAAAGTTAGAAAATGACTTCTGGTCCTCTGGTTCTCAGGTGATACATTTCTTGATTCCAATTGATTTCAAAGGCAACTTTCCTATGCAACATATTTTCTGTCACAATGTCTGTAGGTAATAGGATTATAGGATTACAGATTTAGTACTGGGAGTGATCTTAATTACTATCAAGTCCAATCTATTTTTTTACAGATGAAGAAACTGAGGCATGGAGAACATATTCAAAACACAGTGACTTTGAGTGATGAGTCAAGGACGACACAGAATAAGCCTGAGTGGGAATGAGGGTGCCCTTTACGGTAATAAGAAAGTTAGAAAGAGTTTGGAGGGAAAGTTATTGAATTCTGTTTCGAATATTTAAGTTTGTGGTACGTATGTGACATCTTGCTTTAGATATACAAAAGGCAATTGGTGATGTGGGACTAGAACTTGAGAAAGAGTCTAGTTGGACAGACATTGGGATCATAAGCATAGAGATAAACACTGAACTCATGTGAACTTGTTTGACTACCAAGTGACATAGTATAAAAGGAGAAGATAAGAGGATCCACTATGCATGATCTTGACCCAGAAATTGAGACAGAGAAAGAGAAGTCAGACCGATAGGAGGAAAACCAGAAGAGTTCAATGTCACAGAAATCAGGAAAGGAGATATTTTGTAGTAGGAGAAAATGATGGACTGTAAAAAGGCTGCAGAGAGGTCAAGAAGGATGAAGACTGAGAAAAGGACATCAGAGTTTTCAATTTAAGAGATTATTAGTTAACTTTGGAAAGAACAATTTCAATTGAAGGATAAGGTTGGAAGCCAGATTGTAGAGGGTTTAGAAATAAATGAGAGGAGAAAAATGGAGACACATAGTCTAAACATTTTTCTCAAGGAATTTAGCCAAGAGGGAAAGGAGAAATATAGGATGCTAGTTTGCAAGAATGACTGGATCAAGTAAGAATTTTTTTAAGGATGGCAGAGGCATGGATATATTGATAGGTAGCAGAGAAGGTACTAATAGAAATGGAGAAATTGAGAGAAAATGGATGATAGAGGGGGTCAGCCTCCTAGAGAAGGAAAAAGGAGATGGAATCATGGATTGAGGAATTTTCCTAGACAAGGAGAAGGGTGATCTCTTCATATAAGAAAAGGATAAAGGTGGAAGAAGTGGGAGAGTTTGTCTGTGTGATGTGAGGTGAAGATGAGAAGAGAAGAGGGAGCTGTTGTTGAATGGTATCAATTTTTTTGTGAAGTATAAAGCAAGTACTCAGCTGAAATAAGTTCAGAAGCGTTTCCTAGGAAGGACATGAAAATAATATTTGTAGTAGATATTATAGTGAGTGGGATAGTGGACTGAGATTGATTAGGCAGGTGAGAAAGGATTGACTTGCTTTTCAGTTGTTTTTCAGTTATGTCTCACTCTTTGTGACCCTGTTTGGAATTTTCTTGGCAAAAATGCTGGAGTGGTTTGCCATTTCCTTCTCCAATTGACTTGTTACAGTTGAGATAATGTAACATGACTTCAGTATATGATATTCTGGAATTTATGACAAAGGGAAACTGTGCATATTTCTTTCCTCAGAAAATTTTGGGGAAGGGAAAGGGAACAAGTGAATTAGAGATTTTAATACAAGGAGAAGAATTTGATGTCTTAGTACCACTGAGACTTGTTAGAAGTGAGATCATGAGTGGAGTATGAGCCTGGAAGGCTACAACATTAAACAATAATAGAATAAATAAAAGACGAGATAGAGAAGTGTTTCATTTTAACAAAAAGTCTTCATGTGAAGAAATCCAGGATATGGAAGGGATAAGCATGTTGAAGCCCAAGCAGATCACTGAAAAATCCATAGTAAAGCTATTTTTGTAACAGCTTCAGAGGTTAAAATCTTAGAAAAAGAACCATCAGTTATGGGTGTGAGTGTGTGAGCATGTGTGTGTACATGCACATGTATGTTATATGATATACTCATATGAAGAAAGAATGTGATTTTCTGAGCTTCAGATAGCCATGGATGTGTGATATTCCTTGTATTAATCTGAATCATATGTGCACAATTCTGTGGGCATGTCCCAATGGAGCTTCCCTTGAAGGTGATATAGTGACAACAACATATTATCACTGGGGAATGTGGGCAAAACCCCAGCTTAGTGTTTTTGGACTTACCAATGAGCTTAGGGAATGAGGCAGAATCATAGAATTTGGGATGTGGAAGGAACTTCTGTGGACAACCAGTCCAACTCATGGACAAAAGAAAACCCTGTTATCATATCTTGGGCAAATGATTATCTAGCTTCTATTGGAAGACTTTTTTGTTTTGCTTTTGTTTTTTTTCTTAGTATCAATTCTAAATTTTCCTCTTTGCAATTTCTACTCGGTTTCTGATTTTACCATTTTGGAAAAAAAAAACATATCAAGTCAAATTCCCACTTTGTATGAGAGTCTTACAGATACTCAAGAACAATTATCACTTTCTGGGCTTTGTTGGGTGAACAGAGCTGTCATTGCCTCTTACTTAACCCTGCCCCTGTGTGTGATCCTTCCTAGTCACTCCCTCAGTTCACCACTGTCCCCTTGGATCTGAGTTTCTCCTGCCACTTCATTTCCTTCCCTCAGAATGAAATGAGATGAACCATGAAGCTCTGCAAGCCAAGGCTAGAGGACCATTTGCGTAACTAGAAGGATGATGGTACCCTTAATAAAGACAATGAAGTTAGGACTGAGGATGATTTTGTGGGAGAGACAATTAATTCTTTTTTTTTTTAACATTTATTAATATTCATTTTTAACATGGTTACATGATTCATGCTCCACTTTTCCCCTTCAACCCCCCCTCCTACACCCCCCCCCACCCATGGCCGAAAATTAATTCTTTTTTAGATATGTTGAGTTTGAAATGTCTGTGGATGGGAGCAGCTGGGTGGCTCAGTGGATAGAGAAGAAGGCCTAGAGATGGGAGATCCTAGGTTCAAATCTTCCCTCATCCACTTCCTAGTTGTATGACCCTGGGCAAGTCATTTAACCTCCATTGCCTAGCTCTTCTGCCTTGGAACCAGTACTCATTACTGATTCTAAGACAGAAGGCAAGGGTTTTAAAAATAATAATAAAAAGAAATTAAAAAAAGAAAAGTTCAGGGATATCCAGTTGGAAATGTCTAACAGGCAGTCAGGCAACTAGTGTTGTGGGGCTGGAATTTAGATGAGAGACTAGAACTAGCAATATAGATTTAGAAATCAGCTATGTGGTCATGGTAATTGAATCCACAGGAAGAGATAGAGATATATGTGATGTGATGTGATGTGATGTGTGAGAGAGAGAGAGAAAGAAAGAAGAGAGAGGCAGAGAGGGAGAGAGAGAGAGAGAGAAGGGGAGAGAAGGAGAGGGAGAGAGAGAAGGGGAGAGAAGGAGAGGGAGA
>NW_025386519.1:0-5243 GCF_016433145.1 Gracilinanus agilis
ACATGTTATATATATATAAATAAATATATATATATATATCTCAGACTCTCCTTGAAAAGTTCCTTTTCCTAAATCTGGTGATTTGGCACCTCACCAACAATAAGGACCCACTGTGTTAACCCAGCTAGATACCCTGGTATTTCCCCACTTAACAGCATTTATACCCATTTAACCCAACCCCTGTTTATTTACTTTCTTCAGGAGAGGCATTATATCAGCTGGAGGACATAGAAAGACCTCTTGTCAGCTTTGATATTTGAACTGAGTTTTGAGAGAAACTAAAAAAATGAAGAGGTAGTGGCAAAAGGGTGAGGACTGAAGGTATGAGGGACAGTCAGTACAAGGGAACAGAAACAGGTGATGGACTTGTATTTTGAGGGAATATAAGAAAATCAGTATAGTTGGAGTTAAAAGTAGAGTAGCAACAATAGCAGAATTAATGGAAGGATGTAAAGAATAAGATAACTGGAAAAGAAGGAAGGGACCAAGTTATGCCTTTATATTTGATTCTGGAAGTAATAGGTCTTCCTGATTGTAGGGCTTGAATTCTATCCATTGTACCATTTAACTATTCCATTTCTTCTATGGACACTGAAGAAAGGAATAGTTCCTAATTGGAACAGCCAGAGTCAATCAGATTCTCATGAAATGAGATGCTTCATTTCAATGTGAATAGGTTAATGAGTGACAGTGAACATGTCAATAAGTCTCTCTGAAGGTAGAATTTTATAAGAGCATGGTAGCTAATGACCGTAGGGGCTCTATGAGTTTTTGGTGGGTGAGATGATTGAATCTGTGCATTTCTAAATCTGTTCTTTTGTTTATTTTGAAAGACCTTCAAAACATGGCCACTTCTAGGGTTTGGCTCTGTTATTTGACTCAGTGTTCTGAAACTGAAGCTCTGTGGCTTCCAGACTTGCTATTGTCTGATCAAAGTATGTTTTTGTTTTTTTGGTTTGGTCTGGGAAATAAGACTGTTGAGTGTCCCCACACCCAGGCATACACTAACTTCTTTAAAGGATGACTAACAGGTCATAGGGAGTCAAAGGGGCAGCTGGATGGTACAGTGGATAGAGCGCCAGGCCTGGAGAATAAAGTGGCAAACCACTCTAGTATCTTTTCCAAGAAAACCCCAAATGGGATCACAAAGAGTCATACAAGACTGAAACAACTGAATAACAAGGAAGCCAAAAGACCTAAGGAAAGTGGACATTTCCAGTTGGAGATCTAAGAATGGAACTAATATATGGTTTTTACTATAGATGGCCATAAAGTCAATAAATCTAAGAGTATGTCCAGGAAGTTATAAGAAATACAGGAGCAAAAAAGTCTGATACAAAGGAGTGGAAAGAGAAAGCAGATTTAGAGTAAGGTCAGAAAAAAAAAAACACTATGGAAAAAGAAATAGGGTGTTTTGATGACTGATGTTCTTGTCAGATGAAGAATCAACCCAACCCAGCAATATTTTATGGAGGTAGTGGACTGCTTTATCACTCAACTGAAGGGCATGGACCTATGGGTTTGGGCAATACGTTTCCAAGGGTATGTAGTACAAACAATGGTGGTGTCTGTGCCTGGTTTGTGTTGCTTAAAATCTTTCTAAAGAGAAGGGAACTTAGCACTTTCTTGATTTTTTTCAACATATGATTGGTTTGTTGTTCCCATTACACATAGATAAAATGGCATGTGCCTTTTGGTGGTCCAACACCTTGTACCTGAGGCACCTCTTATTCTAGATTATTATGGAGTAAATTGGAAGGACAAAGCTTTTAAAATATCAAACACTGGTTTATTAAACATTCATCTATGAAATAAAAGTTTCACTGTGGTGTCCTCTCTAATGTTTTGTACACTACTGAATATCTTACAGTGGAGTTATTTAGGTATTGTAAAAGCATTCAAATTGAATATGGGAAAAAGCAGCACCCTACCAAAAACAAACAAAAATTAATATAGTATTTTGGGGAAGTGGATAAATGAACAATTATAGAGAAATATCAAAACATCATAGTAATCTGCTATTTGAATACAAAAAAAAGAAAGAAGGAAGGAAGGAAGGAAGGAAAGGAAAAAGGGTAGGAGGAGAAAAGAAAAACAAATTGCTCAAGGTCATACAGATATTAAGATGCAGAGCTAGGATTTAAACTTAAGTCTTTTGATTCCAGATTCAATGCTCTTTCCACCCTTATCAAATTTCCTCTTAATATCTTTTTTCTTTATTTTTAAAGTAGAACTAATAATTCTTTCCCATTTTACTTCACAGATTGTAAATAATGGAGATTTTGTGGTTGTTTTGGATTGGACCTATAATGCCATTCATACATGAAATTCCTGATAAGAAAATGCCTTCTACCAATGCAAATCAGCTTCAGTCTTAGAGAGTTGCCCAGAGTCATATAACCAATAACCTTCATCAAGGGCAGAAGTTACACTCATATCTTCTTGACTTTTAAATTGGTTATCTATCCATTATTCCATATTGTCTCTCATTTGAGTATCCGATGAGATGAGAGTCTACAAAAGTAATTTCATAGGATCACAGATCAGAACTAGAGGAAACTTCCATGGACATTTTGACTAACTGGCTTCATTTTGTGGATAAGAAAACTGGAGCTCAAAGAAGAGAAGGTAATGGTCTAAATTGACAATTAGTCCACATCAGAACTAACGAAAATACAAGATCCTTTTAAAGGAGTACATTTGGGGAATCTATATTCCTACAATATTTGGAGCTCAAAGTTTCTACTTGTGTGTGTGGATTTTGGAACAACCCCTCACTAAAAGCTTTGTGCAAGATTCACAGCAGCAATTCACCCAGTGCTCGGTTATGCTTTCAGCAAGTAAAGTTATAAAATATCTGAAGTAGTCTTATGAATCAAGTTGACATGGGGAATCTTGGACGGTAGAGGCAGCCAAGACAGGTAGTAGTAATGGTTTAGTAGGAGTGGAAGAGCAGCAATAGAGTTGGGAACAGTTGTTATGTATAGAAAAAGACAGTTCCAGAAGATTTGGCATGGTATTCTCAAACTCTGGCACCCCATCTGGACACTGATAGATGCAACTGAGTAGAGAGCCAGAGGATTCAGTTTACCTAGCTTAAGCAAAGAGGGTTCTCAACCTTGACAGACCCACAATGAAGAGAACTGGTTAGTAGCATAATTAAGACTCCAAACTGCCACACCAGTTCTGTGAGATCCCTTTCCTATTGTGCTGGAGACATAGAGGAATTAGAATTAATTTAATCAATTTTCCCTTGGAGGAATGGGAAATGGTTACCACCTAGGATGATAAGACCTTTTAATATCTAATTCCCTTTCTGTTTCTTTCCCTGTTATACTACTTCATTAAAGTCCTTTTGTTTTAAATCCATGTGTCATCTGTCTTGTTCTGGAAAAAAAAAGTCATTGAGTAGGAGCTCATAATTGTGGATTTGAGTATGTGCTGACCCAGATTAGCACATTTAACCTGTGATGTAGTAAAGAATCCCAGATCCCTATGAAGAATGCATGGGGTGGGGGTGGGAGAAACTGTGCTATATCTGTATTTAAAGGTATTAGGTTTAAAGCAGTGGTTCCCAAACTTTTTTGACCTACTGCCCCCTTTCCAGAAAAAATATTACTTAGTCTCTTGGAAATTAATTTTTTTTCATTTTAATAGCAATTAATAGGAACAATAAATGCACCTGTGGCCATCACCGCTTTCCCCTGGATCACTGTAGCACCCACCAGGAGGCGGTAGCACCCACTTTGGGAATTACTGGTTTAAAGGAATTCCTAGAAAACATTTTCCAATGATATCCTTTTTAAAAACAGAGGAAAAAGTATAGTCTTTGAGAAAACAATCACAATCACCTGTTAAAGTGACTACTTCCTTGAAGCCTGGCTTCCCCAACCCCAATAGTTCTTGAACCTTTATCTCCAAGCCTATTGATCACCATTCCCATGAGTTTTCCACAGTAGGGAGAAGAGAGCCACTTTCTTTGTGTTACTGCAACTTCATGGAAATCTAAAGTAATTCGTTTTCAAAAAGTGTTTAGGGCCCCTTCCTTACTCAATTATATTTCATCAGTAGTTCAATTAGGAGAGCAAAAAGGCTCTCTACTTTTATTTTCTTCTTTTTAAAATGCCTTTTTTTTTTTTAGTAATTCAAATCAATATGACATTTTGATTGCTAGGTAGTATGCTGGGTGTTAGTTAAGTGATGAAAAAAAAAGAAGATTCTGTCACATCACAGAGCTTATAATTGAGAGAAGGCTCACTAAGATCATTCTAATACAAGGTAAAATGTAAAAGTGCACTGATTTCTATATATATACTATTTGGATTCAGAGGAAAATTAAAAGCAAAGGGTAAACGAACAGTTCAGTTGCAGGGGGTTAGTTGGCAATTTAAACCCCTTAGCTTGGAAAGATGCCTTGGAATTAAATACTCTCAAAAAAGATGTATACGGGGCAGCTGGGTAGCTCAGTGGAGTGAGAGTCAGGCCTAGAAACTGGAGGTCCTAGGTTCAAAGCCGGCCTCAGCCACTTCCCAGCTGTGTGACCCTGGGCAAGTCACTTGACCCCCATTGCCCACCCTTACCACTCTTCCACCTATGAGACAATACACTGAAGTACAAGGGTTTAAAAAAAAAAAAGATGTATACTTTTCTTTTGCAACATGGCTAATGTGGAAATGTTTTCTATGACAGCACTTGTATCTATATCAAATTCATTGACTTTTCAAGGAGAAGGGGGGGGCAAGGAAAGAGGGAAAGAATATTGAACTCGAAAACTTTTTAATATATAATGTTATGTACAAAAATATTTATAGCTGCGCTTTTTGTAGTGGCAAAAAACTGGAAAATGAGGGGATGTCCTTCAATTGGGGAATGGCTGAACAAATTGTGGTATATGCGGGTGATGGAATACTATTGTGCTAAAAGGAATAATAAACTGGAAGAATTCCATGCAAATTGGAGAGACCTCCAGGAAGTGATGCAGAGCGAAAGGAGCAGAGCCAGAAGAACATTGTACACAGAGACTGATATACTGTGGTAAAATCAAATGTAATGGGCTCCTGTACCAGCAGCACTGCAATGACACAGGACAATTCTGAGGGATTTATGGTAAAGATGCTACCCACATTCAGAGGAAGGACTGCAGGAGAGGAAACATATAAGATAAACAATTGCTTGAATGCATGGGCTGAGGCGGACATGAATGGGAAATAGACCCTGAACAAGGACACATGTTACAACCAGCG
>NW_025386520.1:0-4332 GCF_016433145.1 Gracilinanus agilis
AAAGGGAGAGAGAGAAAGAGAGAGAGAGAGAGAGAGAGAGAGAGAGAGAGAGAGAGAGAGAGAGAGAGAATTCTATTCAGTCCTCAAAACAGGGAAGGAGGTACTTTTATTATCCTTATTTTACAGATAAAGAAACTGAGGCTGGGAGAAGTTAAGTGACTAACCCAGGGTCAGACAACTAAGGTCTGACACAGAATACATCTTCAGCTCTCCCTGACACCAAGTCCACTGTGCCACCTAGCCATCTCTTTAGTTGTTGTCTTTACATGCCTATATCTTGACACAATGCCAGGCATTGAGTAGGGGCTTAAGAAATGCTGATGAAATAAAAAGAAGCAAAGACTAATCAAAGGAAGCAAATGATAGGCAGAGAGAAAACCGTGTCTCTCCTTAATTGTGAAGCTAGACCTAAAATGCATGGCTTCCTTAGAAGATGCTGGATCAAGGCCCAAACCCTCCCCATCTAGAAACACCCCCTTCCTGCCCAACCAGGGCTGTTTCTAATTGTTCTCAAGAATAACCCTCACCACCCCCTTCCCCACCTCACCCTAAACCAAGACCAGAAAATGGCACTTCCATTCAATCTTGCTCCTTTGAGCGATGACAACAAAGCCAAGCACAGTGATTGGGGGTGGGAGCCAATCTACTCGCCTCCAATTTTATGCTCTCACAAACTCAAGTGGGCCATCATGGTTGTGATTTTTCTTCTGTGGCACTTTTGGACTTGAAAAACCTCTCAAAAGTGCCCCCTGCCCCCCACTCCCACCCCATGCCCCATCAATGTTTTATTAAATGCTAGGTTGTAATTGTTTTTTAAAGGAAGAGGCAGAGGACAAACAAAGGGGCAACTTCAGAATAAAACAGAAATCTGAAAAGACACTTCATGTGGAGCTGTTTTCCCCATCACTCAGAGAGCCTCTCTATTAGTTAAAATGAAAAAAAAAAATCAGAGCCTAAGTCTTCTGTCTATCCTCTTCGTCTATGCTTTTTACTGCTAATTAAGAGAGGCCCAACAATGCAGCGGGCCTGACCCAGTAGTTGAGTGAATAGCTCTCTTATTAAATTGTGTATGTCATGGAGACACAGCATCCCCTCCTCTTGCCTCTTGAACCCATTTCCAGATTCCTTGGTTCAAGTCACCCATGGAAAGGAGAAGAGTCTATTTCATTTGAAGCCCAGACGATACAAGGTAGATAAATGTATGTGGAGAGATGCTGAAATGAAGAGTGAGCAGAACCATAAAGATGGACCTAGAAGAATGAAATAGAGGGACTAGCTGATGGCCAGAGAAGGTGGGTTGATTAAGGAATGGGATACTTTTTTATAACTCTATTCTTCAGTTATTGATAACAAAGAGACTCCTTCAGAGACCGCAATATCTATCATCCCCTCTTTAGAAAGGGATTATTTCAATCATTTTCTCTATATTGTCTCATCCCCTTCTGATTATGGATGTTTTCAGGTCACATCTCTCTTGTCTTAAAAAACAAGCAAACAAACAAAAACATTTAAACTTTCTCTAGCACTGGGAGCAATATTGCCCTTCTATCCATTTTTTCCTTTTTTTAATTTAAAATTTTTTCAGTTAACAAAATTAAAGTTCTCTCCTGCCTACCTCCTCTTCCACTGAAAAAGAAAAGGAAAAAAATAAACATAAATATATATATAGTCAAGCAAAATAAATTCCCCCATTGGCTGTGTCCAAATGTATACGTCTCATTCTCCACCTTCAGTCTATCCCCTCTCTTAGGAACATTCCTCTGGAATCTTGGTTAGTTATTGAACTGTTGAGAGTTTTTAGGTCTTACAAAACTGAATGTCTTTACAATTTTTTATTATGTAAATTGTTCTGTTAGTTCTCCTGATTTCATTCTACATTAGTTCCCACCCATTTTTCCAGGGTTCTCATTTAGCGCTAGATGACTCACATTATCAAGGTAATACTTTTAAGAATTAGATAAAATAATAACAAAATTCATTTGAAAGAATAAAATGTCTAGAATCTCAAGGGAAATATTTAGAAAAAGTACAAATTAAGGGGAAGGGAGGAAACAAGCTTTTATTGTCTACTATGTGCCAGGCATCATGTTAATCACTTTACAAATATTATCTCAGTTGATCTTCACGGTAATCCTGGGAAGTTAGGTATATTTTAATTTTTTTGCCCCCATCTTAAAGCTGAAGAAACTGAGATAGACAGAAGTGAATTTCTTTCTTAGATCAATTCAATAAATTCCTTTTTCTCCTCCTAGTCAATTCATGTCATATACATCTGTCCTCTTTATTTCTTCTCTCTTCTCTCTCTCAGTGCCTTGGTATTGTTTTTCTGGTTATTTATCCTTTGTTTTCAAAGAGGACCAATGACCCCATGCGGTGATGTCTCCACTTGTGTGTGAATTGGATTTAAGTGACACAGAGGTACCCAAAGTCATCAGCCTCACTCTCTCTCCCAGTCACCCATGTTCAGTGGTAGGAGAAAAAGTCAGGATGACTGTCAATGGTCGGGAATGCAGCAGATGACTTTGGCATCTCTGATGTTTGACGGAGCTCTTAGTGCTCCCCAGTGCCTGCTTTGGCCACCTTCATGGCCGTTAGAACAGGTCCATCCACCCATTCTGCCAAGGGAAGTCTTGACGTGTTGGGTAGACACCCAATGGGTTTGATGCCTATCAGTTACCCTCAACCTGGTTACCTTTTGCTCAGCCAGACCATCATTGACTTGTTCTGGCATTTAGGACTTTCACTCTCTTTTTTTAGAAAACAATTTTTTTGTTATTTTAAACATTTTTGTATTTTGAGTTCCAATTTTTTCCCCTCCTCCAGCTTCATTGAGAAGGCAAGCAATATGAAACCCATTATATATGTGAAGTCATGCAAAACATATTTCCATATTAGCCAATTCATTCTCTTTCCATGTGTCTTTCTGCCTCCCACCTTTCTCTGTAGTAGCCAGTTAAGGTAATGCAAATTCTAAAAGGCTGCTTCTTGTTGCTCTTCCAAGAGTGGGGAGAGGAGAGGAGAGGAAAGGGGAGGAAAAATGGATGCACTCCATCCCACATCTGTCTTTATGTGGGTACCTATGTATTTTTGCATATACTTATATATTGCATTTGTGTTATGCACATATGTGTGTAAATATGTTCACACGAATATTTGTTTGCATGCATGAACAAAATAGATTTCTATTATACAGTAAGGCATGCACATGTATCTTTGGTGTGCATGCCTACACATGCTTTCTGGCATTATATGGTGTGTGTATAAGCATGTACAGATATTGCTGTACATACACATATATCTTTGTATGCGTGCATATATGTATGTATACATATGAGTCTATGTTGTATGCACAGTGTGTGTTTATACATATACATACATATCACATACTATATCTTTGGTATTTAAATATTTTGACAACTTGGCCTCAATCTACCAACCTACATACACATAAATGCATACATATACGTATATATAGTGTAAATGGAATTAGCTCATCCTCACTCATTGTTAGACTCTAGCCATCAGAAATAATGTCATCCCACCCAACTTAGAATTAAGTGGGGAGGGAAGATGAGTTACCCACACGTGACAATAAGTAACAAATCAAGAACAAGGGACTGCCCTTTGGGCAGTCCAAAACAGTGTTGAGGCTGCCATTGTTCGGCTTGAAATTAGAGGTGGATGCAGGAAGTGATGGAAGTTGCTGTCTTTCAAATATGATGGTAACTTCCTGTGGGGTTGTTAGCACTTTGAACTTGGTGTAGAAGGATCTCTGGTGAGACCTGAGATGGCTTCCCCTCTGAATTGTCACGTGGGTAAGTTAGGCTGACTTCCTTTTGCCTACCTTGGTGTTTCTGGAGGCTCTACCCTCAGGGAGGCCTCTCTTGACTCTCTAATTGTAAAAGGCCTTGTGGCTATTAGCCTTGTTTACTTAACCTCTGTGCTCCTCTGCTGGGGCCTCTAAATTCTTATCTGGTCCAGATCTCTGGTCCAGGTCAGAGTTTCTCTCTCTCTCTATTTCCCTACCTTTGACCTTTCTAATTGTAAATAAACTTCCATAAAAGTCATCCTGACTTGGGTCTATTTTTTATTTTGAAATTGAGTTAATCCAATTTCTGGCGACCATACTTTAAACATCTAGTTTCCCTTCTTACAATATACACACACATACATATGCACAAAATTTGTATACCCGCACATTTATACGTACATCTAGATTAGGCATTTTAAAACATTAATATCAACATGTCTCCATATATATTAATCAAGATTTATTTTTTATCATTGGGATTTATAATTATATATAATAATATATAATATATAATAATATAC
>NW_025386521.1:0-6865 GCF_016433145.1 Gracilinanus agilis
CTCCTCCTCCTTCTCCTCCTTCTCCTTCTCCTCCTCCACCTCCTCCTTCTCCTTCTCTTTCTCCTCCTTCTCCTTCTCCTTTTCTTCTTCAGAACTTCTCTATTGCTGTCAAGGTCACCACCATCTGACCAATCACCCAAATTTCCAATCTCAAAGTCATCCTCAATTCTTCACTTTCCCTCACTCACCATATCCTGCAGGACGTCACACCTCAGTTCGACCTCAATAACCTTTCTTATGTTGATGCCCTTAGCTCTTCTCACATGCTCACCACCTCAGCAGGCCCTCCTCATCTTCTGTCTGGATTACTGCAATAGCCTCCCCATTGGTCTCCTTCCTTTCAACTACCCTCTCCAATCCAACCTACCTTCATCTGCCAAAATAGTCTTTCTAAATAAAGCCCACGTCTGATCGTGTCATTCCCTTGTTCAAATGGCTTCATGTTGGCTCTCCTTTAGGATAACATATGAACCTTGACATTCAGAGCTCTCCAACCTAACTTTTCAGGCCTTCTATAGTTCTTTCTGAATTGTGGAACTAACCCAGGGCAGACAAGGTCCCATCTTGTCATTTTAACTTCATGTTTCTATAAATTCCATTGCTGGAAGGTGCCCAAGAACCCATCTGGTTCACTATTCCCATTTTACAGAGGAATGAATTGAGAACCATCAAAGGTACACAAGGTCACACAGATAGCAAATACCAAAGCGGAGATCTAAAGCCAGGTTGTCTGGCTCTTGCTGCCTCTCCAAGGTCCATAAATCCCGTCATCCCTTAAATCTGACCTTAGAGAAGTTGAAGAGCAGTGAGTTCCCACCCTCTGGGCACCAATGCTCAAAGGCTTAACCTGTGCCCGAACTGTGTGTCCCTGTGCTCCTCCACCAAACTGTGTTCTCATCATTAGACAAAGAACAAGCTGGGACTTCTGGAAGAACATGTAGCTCCCAGATTCTTTATTGCTGTTAATGGCAGCAATGAGCATCAGTATGGATGCCAAAAAACTCTTCTTCAGGAGACCATCCTAGAGTTCCCAGGAAGCCAGGGGCAGGAGGGAGGTGGGGAGGAAGGGAATGAAGGAGTGAGATGTCCGCCTCGGGCTGACTTTCTACACACGGAGAGAAGCTATGGCCTAAAGCTCATGGGATTTAGAGCTTATGTTTCAAGATATGCTGGGTTTTCTTCAGTAGAACATAAGTTCCTTGGGGTGGACACCCTTTCACGGGCTTGGTATTTCCTCTTCTTGGCATAGGGCCTGGCTAGAAGGGACCTTTGAAATGATCTTGTTAATGCTACAGATGGGACTCAAGCTTTACCTCACCACTGGGGATTACATTAGATGATCTGGGAGATCCTCCCAGTCCCCTCAGTGCCCTCTGTGCCCTCACCCTGCCAACACTGGTCTAGGAATCTAGCTCTAATTCCTTCCTCCTAATGCCCCATGCATTGGAATCAAGGGATCATCCCCTGGGGACTCAATAGGCTATGTGGAGATCTTTTCCCATCGTAGGGCATAGGAGGATCCCTCTGCTTGGAAAAGGTTGACCGGGTCTGCCCTTTCTCCAGCTCGCCTGACCTCAGGACACCAAAGTCTTTTGTATATTTGCCCATTTCCCAACCATTCGATGGGACTGTGGCTACTCTCTGACATTCCCATTTTGCTCTGGTAGTCCCAAGTGCTCTAGGACAACTACGCACCCTCTGCCCCAGCCCTGGGCTACTCCTCAATTCTAATCAAAAGTGTTGTGTGATAATACATGGCTACCCCAGATTGAATGGCTTACCAGCTCCAGGAGAGGGGCAGGGAAGGGAGGGAGGGAGACAATTTGGATCATAGAACTTCGGAAAACTTGTGTGGAAATCTGTTATGACATGTACTTGGCCAAATAAATTGTCTTTATAATTAAAAAAAGAAAAAAAAAGTGTTGCTGAGGGGGCAGCTAGGTGGCTCAGTGGTTTGAGAGCCAGGCCCAGAGACAAGGGGTATTAAGTTTAAATCTGGCCTCAGATGCTTCCTAGCTATGTGACCTTGGCAAAGTCACTTAACATTAATTGACTGGCCCTTGCTGCTCTTCTGTCTTAGAAGTGATACCGGGACGGCTATGTGGCTCAGTAGATAGAGGGCCAGTCCCCAAGACAGGAGGTCCTGGGTTCAAATCTGGCCTCAGACACTTCCTATCTGTGTGTCCCTGGGCAGTAGCCCTTACTGCCCTCCTGCTTGGGAACCAATACACGGTATGGATTCTAAGACTGAAGGTAAGGGGTTTAAATAATATCGCTGCTGAATTGACTTGACTCTAGACTGAATGTCCAGATGGCTGGGAAGGAAAACAAGGCTGGTAGCACCAAGACAAGATTAGTTCTAAGCCCCTCTTAATCACTCTCATGAGTTCTCTGCTGTCTGAGCCAGAATGAGGACACCCATTAGTCAGATGTGAAGACTGAGGCACTGAGCAGGGCAAAGGGGTCGGAACTCAGGCTTCATGCACCACCATGCCTGGGTGGGGAAGGGGGGTCTGAGGTTTCAATCATCATACCCAGTGACTGCGTTGGAAGTGGCACACGATCTGGGAGGCGATGCTATCTGCCAGGGACAAGATGTTGTCTGTTGTACGGGATGCCACATGCCCATTGCAGAGTAACACAGTGCTACTGGCCCACTTCCAGTGAATATCTTCCAGGTGCTGCAGGAGGATCAGGAAAGACCCTCTCTCAGGATATCACCTACCCCTTTCCCTTCTTGCCCCCTCTACCAGCTCCCAAGTTCCTGGGTCAAGCTAAGGTGGCATGTATATGAGATGCTGTCATCTCTGTTTGCCTTCCTTCCTTGGCCCTAGTCCTCCAGTGGTTGCAGGCCCTCCAAGGAGGTGGGCAGTGTGCCCAATCCCCACAGGAAGCTCAGCATAGAGAGTATACGACCATATTCAAAGAGCACTGCTTGGCTAAGTCTCCAATGGGTCCATTAGGGTGGTGGGACACTTGCACCATCTAGGCACCCTAGGCAGAAGGAAGGACCTTGGCTTTTCTCCTGGCTCCAGGCAGAACTACTTTAGCCCCAGATACTCATCTGTGGCAGCCTTGAAAATAATGGCCAGAGATCTACTCGCTCATATCACCCACCCTCACCCCAAACTGCACCAGGGCCCATCCCTGCTCTGACTAGCTGCTTTGGGTGACTTTGGGTAGATAGCTTCCCCTCTCCGGGCCTCCCCCTTGTCTGTAACATGAGGGATATCGGGGGCTCCTTAGGACCACTGCTCCGCTCTTGGGCGTAAGCCAAGTGGGAGTTATTTGGAAGGTCCTTCTGGCATATTAACAAAGAAGGCTTGGAGACTGTTACAAATAAAATTGATATAGAAGGGTATATTTAAAAATATTAAGGATTTATTGTAATCCATATTGATAATTAAGAAAACCACATGCCTGCTAAGATCTAATTCAAATGCCCACCATACGATCCCCCTTGGCTCCTTCATAGGAAAAAGAGCGTCCCAATCAAGTTCCGAGACTTTATACCTCTGTCTATACACTTCCTGCCCACCTGTATTACACAAGAGGAATCATGGGAAATGTAGTTTTCAAGTCCCCTAAACGTCCACAGGAAGTTTAGACCATGGATCTCAATATTAAAACCCCCAAATTTCCAATATCACAAGTCCTTGACTCTCCTTCCCAAGGAGCAACTAACCCTTTACCGTGGGGTGAGAGTGGAGGGAGAGGAGTTCCTGGTGGACCATCTTGTCATCCTGGTTCCCTCTGTGCCCTCCTTGCTGGCTTGGGGAGCCCTGAGAGTATCCATCACTAAGGGCCACGTTTACCCACCTGGTCAATCTTAGAGATGGGAGTCTTGCCCAGGATAATGGTTTCGCCAGATTCTTCCAGCACAGCACACATGATACGAAGATGTCTAGTGGCTTCCAGGCCAATGGTGAGAGCCATGCCCTATGGGAATGTCAACAAGAATGAGAGCTTCTAGACCAGTCCGCTGTATCTTCAGTCTGACAAAAAACTTCCTTCCCAACAGAAGGAGGTTGTTACAGGCATTATTACCTTATTTACAGAAGAGGAAACTGAAGGGCAGCATGCTGCAGTGAATAGCCAGTCTCAGAATCAACATCCCAGGTTCAAGTCCTTCTTATACATATGGTCTCTGTGACTTTGGGCAAGTCCCTTCCCTTTTCTGGGCCTCAGTTTCCCCCCCTTGTCAAATGAAGGATTACACTAAGTGGCCCTTGAGGACCCTCCAAGCACTAGAAGTAGGAGCCTATGAAACAGGCTTAGAGAAGTGATTATTCATTAAAATGAACTTAAAAAAAAATCTACACAGAGTCCTATTCCAATGCCTCCATGGTACGGAGATTGTAAGGCCCCTCAATTAAGAACAGGAAGAGGCCCTAGGAGGCATCTAGTTCAACCCCCTTATTTTACATGGGAGGAAACTGAGGTTTTGGCAATGGGATGACTTGTCCAAAGTCACACAACCACTGTCAGAATCAGAATTTGAACCCAGGTCCTCCTGAGTCGAAGCCCAGTGCTCTGTCTACACCAAGATGGCTCCAGATTCTTGGAGGCTCTGCTAGCCCAGTCTGAGCTTTGACTTCATGCTGCCCAGAAAACCAAATGCCCTTCCCACCCTGGCCCAGACTACCTCTCCAAGCTGATCATGCTCATGGGCTGCCTCTATTCCTGCTTGCCTACTGTTGTCCATGGAGGACATTTTATTGGCAATCTTAGTGCCTCTGGGCAGATGGGAAAGCTCTTTCTCCTTGTCTCTGCCTCTTGGAATGCCTAGTCCCTTCAAGGCTCAGATCAAGCGCTACTTCCTGCCTATGCCCAGGGGAGGGAGGTAACATTGTTTAAGTGCCTACTATGTACCAGGCATTTTACAATTATTTTCTCATTTGAGACTCACAGCAACCATGGGAGGTAGTTGCTATTACTATTTCCATTTTACACATAGGGAAGCTGAGGCAAGCAGAGTTAAATGACTTGCCCAGGGTCACACAGTTAACAGATGTCTATCAGATGTGAACTCGGGTCTTCCTGACTCTAGCTGGATAGTCTATCCATTGTGCCATCAATCGAGTGCCTCAACTGAATGGCAAGTCTTTGAGGTCAGGGACTGTTTCATTTTTGTACTGGTATTGAAGACAACAACAATCTCCAGAGAGGTAGGTGGCATTGAGGTATCTGTCTTGGAATCAGGAAGACAATGGGATCGAGTTCAGCTTCTGACATGGATGGGCTGTATGACCCTGGGTAAGTCACTTAACCTTTTGGCTCCCCAGACAAATCTTGGAACTGCAGAGTAGGTCCTGATCTGTAAGGGTAGAAGGAGTTTTCCCATTGGGAGATTCCCTACACCAGTGAAACCACAGGTCTCGTCCGTCCCCCTGACAAAAAAGAATTCACAGTGGCTAACACATAGTAGGTTCTCAATATGTACTTGTCCATTGAAAGATTTCCCAATTCCCCTGCTTCTTAATACCCTGCTGCCCCCCATATAATTTTCTTTCTTTCTTTAAAAAAAATCCTTACTTTCTGTCTTAGGATTCATACTAAGTATCAGCTCCAAGGAAGAAGGGCACTAAGGGCTAGGCAATGGGGGTAAGTGACTTGCCCAGGGTCACCCAGCTAGGATATGTCTGAGGTCACATTTGAACCCAGGACCTTCCATCTCCAAGCCTGGCTCTCTATCCACTGAGCCACCCCTCCAAATAATTTTCTGGTTACTCCTTTCTGTATGTGCTACAGTAGAATGTAAGCATCCTGAGGGTCAAAGACGATCTCATTTTAGTCTCCTCCATAGCTAGCCCAAAGCCCGGCTTATCGAATGGAATGGAACGGATTCGAAGTTCTACCTAGATGGGCAAGCTTTGAGTGTGACCCGACTCAGCCAGTCGTCCCAGGACCTGCTTAGCTGAGTTCAGAGGGACCTGCCACTATTTTTTGCCCATAGCAATTCTCCAAGACCAATCGTTGAGCCCCATTGGATGCCCAACCTGGGTTGGAGGAGGAAATGCCTTAGATGGAGCAGAAGCCAGATCCTTGAACAAGAAACAACAGCTCCGATTTGGAGGGGCCTTTGAGACTAAGAAGGTGCTTTTCTTCCAATTGTCCAGTGAAGTAGGAAAGTGGAAGGGGATGGAGGATTTCCCAATGACATTTTATCTGGTTCAGGCCTCACCAGGAGTTGTGCTGGCAGCTCAAGGCCTGCTTGTTGGCCAGGAGTTGGACGTCTGTGCCATTGTCAAGATCCTCTTCCATCCTGTCATCCTAGGTGTTAGCTAGCCCGCCCAGCTTTGTGCCACCTACAAAGTTGATGAGTTTGCCATGAACATCTTTCTCTAGATTATATTAGTTAAGATGTCAAACAGCACAAAGCTCTGGCACAGGACCCAATGGAGACTTCCTGACATGTTGACATGGAATCACTCTTTGAATCTGGCCGTCCAACCAGTTCTGAATCCATCCAACTATATCCCCATCTAGCCCATGTCTTTCCATCTTCTCCATAGACAGAATTTCACTGAAAATCTACCAAGAGATATACGTGAAGAAGAAATGGTATGCTGGGAAAAGGAGCCAGGGCCAGTCATGAGAGACAGAGACAGAGATAGAAAGACACAGAGAGAGACTCAAAAAGAAGAGAGAAACAGAGACTTCAAGAGACAAAGATTCTTGGAGAGAAGAGAAAAGAGGGAGGAACTCAGAGATAGAGACTGAGGGAGATAGAGAAAAGAGAAAAGAAGAGAGAAAGACTTAGGGAGAGAGAAGAGAGACAGAAACTCAGAGAGAAGAGAGAGATAGAAACAGAGAGACAGAGACTCAGAGAGACTCAAAAAATGAGAGAGAGTCAGAAAGATTG
>NW_025386522.1:0-2796 GCF_016433145.1 Gracilinanus agilis
CTCCCCTCCTCCCACCCCCCTCTCATAATAATTCTACTGGGTTTTACATCAAGACCCATTTCTATATTATTAAAATTTGCACTAGGGTGATTATTTAGAGTCTATATCCCCAATCATATCCCCACCCAATCATGTGATCGAGCAGTTGTTTTTCTTCTGTGTTTCTGCTCCCACAGTTCTTTCTCTGGATGTGAACAGCATTCTTTCTCATAAGTCCCTCAGAATTGTCCTGGGTCACTGCATTGCTGCTAGTAGAGAAGTCTATTACATTCTGTTGTGGCACAGTGTATCTGGCTCTATGTACAATGTTCTCCTGGTTCTGCTCCTTTCACTCTGCATCAACTACTGGAGGTCATTCTAGTTTACATGGAATTCCTCCATGTAAAGAGATTGTCTTTTGCTTTTCTTTGTATCTCCTGTGGTTAGCACAGTGCTTTGCATATAATGGACATATTTTAGTTCTTGACAACCAGGGTACTGAGTATCTGGATAAAGGAGAAAGGCACTAGGAGATGTGAGGGAAACAAAGGTAAATTATTTACTTTATGAGTAAATCTATGTTAAAACACTTGCTAGCAAATCCCTTAATCTTGCTAAAATTAAATTCATTCATCTGGAAAATTTGATAACAATCCTTTGTTTCACAGGGATGTCAGGAGTAGTTTTTGTAAATCTGAAAGCAATGTATAATTATGAGGAGTAGAAGCAGTTTAGGGTATTAGGTGGTGGTAGTAGTAGTAGTAGCAGCAGCAATTTTCCTTAGGAATAAGATGTTGTCAGTAGCCTTGTATGCCACTGAAAACCATCACACATGCCTCTTTTAGTATGGGAGCTAGCAACTGTTGATTCTTGTTACTTTGGACAAATCATTTAGGTTCTCTTTGCCTTTGTTTCTTTTGTCTACAAAATGGAACTACAAGCCTATCAGGCATGCATTTAGGATAAAATGAACAGATAGATATGCAAGCACTTACTGGTGGGGCTGAATTTCAGCATTTCTCTTCTAACTATTTTTAAGGGGGAAATTGCTTCCATTTGCATAGTTCTGTATTTCTTATCTTTCTCCTCAGGTGGGAGGGGTATATGGGTGTTTAGGGAAGACTAGATGCATCAGGGCTCCCATATCCATACAGCACAAAGGGTTGGAGAAACAGATTTTTTTTTAAACCCTTACCTTCCACCTTAGAATCAATACTGTATATTGATTCTAAGGCAGAAGAGCAATAAGGGCTAGGTATTGGGGCTTAAGTGATTTGCCCAGGGTCACACAGCTGGGAAGTGTCTGAGGTCACATTTGAACCCAAGACCTCCTGTCTCTAGGCCTGACTCTCAGTTCACCCCAAGCAGGTTCTTTAAGGCTTGAAACCTTCATTTTACAATAGTTTTTTAATCCAGATATGCATAGAGCCTCCCAGTGTGGAAACTGCTTCCACAGTGCAGCTGGGAAAATCCACTATAATTTATGATATTGGAGAATTGTTTGGGGGCTCTAAGTGATTTTCCTGCACTCACACAGCTAGTGTGCATCAGAGGCAGTACTTCTACCCAATTATTTCAGATTCCTCTATGCTCTTATGCTATGTTAGCTATCAGTTCTCTAGGATAATAATCCCAAACTGCACAATCTTCAAGTTAGCAGGAGAACCATAGTCATTTCAACAATAACATAAGGAGTGTATTTATTTCTTACTGGCACAGACCAAATGCCTGTAAATGTTTGTGATCTTGTGTTCTGGAGACTAAGAACATACCAAGGGAGAAGATACAGATTATAAGCCAACAGAAGCCAAGAAATCGGGGCAAATATCATAGTACAGTGGAAAGTGCACTCATTGTGGATTCAGAGGATCTGGGTTCAACCCTGCCTCTGCCATTTACCAGGAGACCTTGGGCAAGACACTTAACCACTGTATGCCTTGGTTTCTTCAAATGTCAAAGGAAGAAATTGGATTTGATATCTTCAAAGGTCTCTTTTAACTCTGGAACTATAATCCTATGATTATGTTGGCTTGGCCATATTTTGATAATCAACTGAATATGGTAAACCCTATGTATTTGGATATATTGAGGAGGGAAAAGCACATAAAACTTGGATTGTTTTCAAATCTCTGCCCAGGAAAATGCAATGGGATGATCCAGAAGAGTAAGAAAGTAGAAGCAATTCTCTCTCTCTTTTTTTGCTTTGGGTTGTTAGATATAATGATTTCCTTTCTCTTTCTCTCCTAGTCAGTCTTTTGTTCTTGACTAAGGAAAGATCTTTTTATCATGCTGGCATGAGTTGGTAATATGGTGTTTTGTAAAGATATCAAAATCTACTCTTATGTAAAGAGAGTCCATAAAATAATCAGGTGTTTAATCTTCCCTTTTGCTAGTATTCCTGCATGGGCGCCTGTAGTTACTGCAGTGAGGTCAGCAGCAAGCCCCCAAATGTGAAATGCTGATGTGACACAAATGTGTGCTCTGGGGAAGATGATTAACAGAAGACAAGCTAACCTCAGCAATACAGAATACAACCCCACACCCAGCAGGAATTGTCATAGTGTTTTCAGGTGACACATATTACACCGTGAGATTTTGTTTTAAAATCAAACAAGATAAAGGGAAAAAATAGGTATTTTGAGCAGTGAGTGTTTTTCTTTTCATTTCCTTCCCCTTTTTCTATTTCACCAGAAGTAGAAGTTGTCTCTCAACTTCCTGCTAGCCCCTTCTTCTTTCCCTTTCTCCATCAAAATGGATGATCTTGTTGCCTTCAGTCAGAGAAAAGGGAAAATTCATATATTTTAATTTATTATATAT
>NW_025386523.1:0-8768 GCF_016433145.1 Gracilinanus agilis
TCCTGATGCTGAGTAGCCATCATTAGCCCAGCAGCTTCTCAGCTTTATCCTCGGGCTCAGTGTCTGTTCCCAATCTATTGGCTCCTGAGGTCTGAATTCTGGTTTTTTCCAAGGTCAAGCCCCCTGGTGGGCCCTCTTGCTTGATCCTCTGCTGGAGGTTTCTTTACAAGTCTCAGGGCGCTGCTTCCACAGTTGTATACCCGTCTGCACTGGTTCCCCACTTAGGCTTAGTTCTGCCTCCACCCACGCCTCTACTCAGCCGGCTCTCTGCGCCCAGCGTCCTGCTCCGGCGCGCGCGCTCAGATTTTGCGTGCTTTTTTTGACTTAATGGGGTCCTAAGTCTTGCTGCTGTCAGGAACAGGTCCCGGAGCTGCTGATGACTCGATGGGTGCCCCAAACTTGCTCTATTTCTTTTTAGCTGGGTTCGGAGCTATAGGTGAGTGTGGAGGGGGTGGGGGTGGGGCGGTTGCTCAGCTCGCAATTGAGTGAGTGAGAGCCCTTTTTAGCTTGGAAATGTCTCGATTCCACGTACCTTCCATGCTGTGCCCTGTTGTGGGGTTCCTCCGTTCGTCTGGACTTGTTTTTATGTCCCCTTGAGGAGTTTTGTATGTTTCGGTCAGGAGAGGTTAAGAGCTGCTTCTTACTCTGCCGCCATCTTAACCCGGAAGCCCCAAATGATGCATTTTTTAACTTCCAAATTTTACATTCATGTTCATTATAATCATTTCAACAAGACACTTCCACATCCCCCCCCCACAAAAAAATCAGTCTAGGCAAGTGTTTCTCCAAGGTTTGTTTAATTGTTTTTACTTCAATTTGAAGCGAACAGTAAAGCACAGAAATAAGATGCTTTGGCCATTAGAGCAGGAGGAGGTTCAGGAAAAGCCATAGGGGCTTCTCCCCAGGCTAGCCCCATTCTCTAGGCTAGCCCCAATCTCCAGGCTAGCCCCATTCTC
Organism: Gracilinanus agilis; assembly: GCF_016433145.1. Lineage (NCBI taxonomy): Eukaryota > Metazoa > Chordata > Mammalia > Didelphimorphia > Didelphidae > Gracilinanus > Gracilinanus agilis. The sequence goes on from NW_025386523.1 coordinate 957, forward strand.
CAGGCTAGCCCCATTCTCCAGGCTGGCCCCATTCTCCAGGCTGGCCCCATTCTCCAGGCTAGCCCCAATCCCCAGGCCAGCCCCATTCTCCAGGCTAGCCCCAATCCCCAGACCAGCCCCATTCTCCAGGCCAGCCCCAATCCCCAGACCAGCCCCATTCTCCAGGCCAGCCCCATTCTCCAGGCTAGCCCCAATCTCCAGACTAGCCCCAATCTCTAGGCTAGTCCACTTCCCTTACATTTTTTTCCTCCCCAAGTCAGGCATTTAGTCTGTCCTTCTACCTGTAGGATCTGGAATGAATGAGCCCCCTGCCCTTCCTCCCATCCCACCCCCACCTCCCTGAAAAGAAAAATAATCCTTTTGCTCCTCTCTTGTTGGCCACAAGAAGATCCTGGGAGGCATTTCATGTGTCTCAGTTTGGCTAAAAGAAACCGAGGCAATGCCCTCTCCCAACCACCCCCCACTCCTGTCTCCTAGTGGGCAAAGGAGCTGAAGTCCCAGCTTCCCAACCCCGAAGGGATACAGCGGGTACTCATGAGGCAGCTGAGGGCAAACAGCAGGAAACAAAGCAGAACGATGGGGGCGAGGGGCAGTGGGTAGCAGAGGACAGGATCAAATCCTCCCACCCCATCACTGTCTTGGTCACACCCAACTCTGAAACATCTGTGAGTCTCTGTGAGGGAATGCTTGTTTGTAGGCCAGCTAAAGTGCTTGGCACTAGATGGCCAGAGAGGGACACTTAGGGCTCAGAGTCGGTCTGCCCCAGGAGCGGCTCCTTCTGTGGGTCCAGATGGAATTCCAGACTTTTCTTTGACTTGAGGTGGGTTGAGGGGTGGGGGATGTTTCCAAACCAAAATGAACCATGTGGCATTTAAACATAATAAAAGTCCATCAAATCTTTGGCAATGGCCCAAGGATGCTGGGCAAAGGGAAAATCCTCCCGTCTCCTGCCTCCACTCTCCCCACCAGAGAGGGAAGGGAGAAAGGGGCACGTCCAATTGCATGGGCTAAATAGCATCCAACAGGGCCAGTGGGGGGGTGTGGAGGAACTCAGAGAAGAAAGAGGAAAGAGGAGAGAATTTGTGATCTCTCTCCATCCAATCATCCAATCGATTGACAGTCTAAGCACGGATGTTTATCCCAGAGAAGGAGAGGCAGTTTGGAGGCTGTAAGCTACTGGTAAGCATCACCATCAGTCATCCGTGCCATTGGTCTAGGTTGGAGAGGAGGCTCTTTAGGAGGGAAGGATGGAGAAGCCATGCTGATCATCCTGATCATTCCTGAAAGAAATCACACACAATTAGAACAGCTGAAAGGGCCAGAATTTCTCAGTGCTAGAGAAGCAGGGCAGGTCTGGACAGCCCAAGATTTCTAAACAGGAAGAACCTGATAACTAGTTCTGGATAAGTGGTTCCCAAACTTTTTTGGCCTACCGCCCCCTTTCCAGAAAAAATATTACTTAGCCCCCTGGAAATTATGAAACGATTTATTGAACTCAGAATAGACTGTAATACAAAAAGAGTGTGGCCATCACCGCCTCCCTGGATTGCTGCAGCACCCACCAGGGGGCGGTGGCGCCCACTTTGGGAATCACTGTTCTGGATAAATAAATGAATGAGTGAGTGAATGAATGAATACTGAATTCAATGAGGGTTATCTGATTCTATAAAAAAGAAAGTTTCCTGGCAGTTTGATAGGTATGGCACTGAATAAGTAAATTAATTCTGTAGGATTGTCGTTTTTATTATATTAGCTTATCCTACCTATGAACAATTGATATTTTTCTAATTGTTTAGATCTAGTTTTAATCGTGTGAAAAGTGTTTTGTAATCACATTCATATAATTCCTGAGTTTGTCTTGGCAGATAGATTCCCAAATAGTTTATATTGTCTGGAGTGATTTTAAATGGAGTTTCTCTCTAACTCCTGCTGGCTGAGTTTTGTTGGAAATATGTAGAAATGCTGATGATTTATGTGGGTGTATTTTGTATCTTGCAACTTTGCTAAAGTTGTGGATTATTTCCATTAGTTTTTTAGTTGATTTTCTTGGATTCTCTAAGTATACCATCCTATCCTCTGCAAAGAGTGATATGGTTTAGTTTCCTCACTGCCTTTAATCTTTCATTTAAAATTTAATTTAAATAATAATAAGATAAAATAATAAAATAAATTTAATTAAATACCTTAATCCCTTCACTTTCTTTTTCTTCTCTAATTGCTACCATTAGTGTTTCTAGTATAATGTTAAATAATAGTGGTGCTAATGGGCACCCTTGCTTTACTCTTGATCTTATTGGGAAGGCTTCTAACATCCCAATGGACGTTATCTGAGAGAACTACCACTGACATTCCTGGAAGAAAATCACACATAGAATCTGCAAAGATACAAAGAAACCCAGTAATCTAGTCCAACTACCTCATTTTACAGATAAGAAAACCAAGATCTAAGGAAATTTAGTGACTTGCCCAAGGCCACAAAGATAATAGAGTTGGGACTGGAATCCAAGTCCTCTGCTCTGTCTTCGTATTCACCCTAAATTCACATGTTTTGCGTGATGATACATGTATAACCCAGACTGAATTGCATGCCAGGAAGGGAGAGAGGGAGACAATATGGATCACAGAACTTCAGAAAATCCATGTGGAAATTTGTTATTAAGATAAAAATAAAATAAAATTTATCTCCAGTTCAGGCAATTGAACTGTCTTATTTATTACACTCTTGATATTACATTCTCTGTCCTAGCTCAGACCTCATCTAGAATATGGTGGTCCATGCTGGGTGCTGCCTTTTGAGAAGGACATTGAGAAGCCAGAGGTCATCAAGGGGAAGGAGGGTTGACCAGAAGGCCAAGGACAGGAGATCACATCATTGAAGGATTGGTTGAAACCATGGGAAGAAACTTTTGACCTGGAGAAGGTAAGACTCTGAGAGGACAGATATCTGTTCCCAAGCACTAGAGGGGCTGCCATGTGGAAGAATTTGATTTTTTTCTGCTTGGCTTCAGAGAGCAGAACTAGAAACAGAGGTTGAAGTTGAAAAGAGGCAAATGTGGGCTTGATGCTGGGGAAAAAACTTCCTAATGGTTAGAGTAGAAAGGAAGTTGGCTGGGGAAGTAATGAGTTTCCCATCACTGGAAGGCTTCCAGCAAGTAATCATTCACTTGGTATATTAGAGAGGGAATTCTGGGTCATGTTTGGGCTGAAACTGTCTTAGAGGTCCTTTTGAACATAGAGATTCTGAGCTGGGGGCAACCCTCTGATTGTGAAACTAAGCAAAAGACTCCTTCAGAATCCAGCCCAGGCTCTTGGCCTCACGAGCTAAGGAGACCCGGAACCCAAAGATCCCTAAGACCTTACCACTCACCACTTTTCTCCCATACAAGGCTAGCTTCTACTACTTGTATGCTAGAGGGCAGTCGCTGCACTCATCAAGAGCTAATTACTTCAGGGATTCCAGGTGGCTCATTGGAGAGATTTCAGGAGATTTTTAAGAGAATTCAGAAGATTCTGGGCTCTATTACAGCTTTGGAAATGTTCTAGCTGTGTGACCCTGGGCTAGTCACTTAACCCCATTTGCCAAAAACAAACAACAAACAAGCAGAAATGAATTACTTCTGGGCCTCAAGTTTGAGTGGGGGCAAACAAAGGTCCAACTTGGTCCCACGAAAGACAAAATGTGGGCTCTGGGCAATAGCCATCTGTGACCTCTAATCACTTTATTCCTCCGAAATTCAGTTTCTCAACCCAAAATAATGATGACAATGATTATAACTAATATTTTGATAGCTCTTAGAATGGGCCAGCAACTATGCTAACAACAACCCTGAAAAGGAGGCACTATAATTATTATTATTTCCATTTTACAAATGAGGAAACTGAGGCAAACAGAAGGTAAGGGATTTGCCCAGCGTCACCCAAGGAGGCAATATTTGGAGCCAGAATTTAAACATGTCTTCTTCCCTCCCATCCAGTGTTCTATCCACTGCATCCCCTTGCTGCCCAAATAAGGGGCAGTGTTACATTGCAGATAAGGACCTCAGTTCAAGTCCTGCCTCTGACACCTACTGGCTGTATGGTCCTGAGCCGTCACTTAAAAAAACCTCTCATGAGGTGCCCGAGGGCAGCTCTTCAAGTTCTAGAAGAGGAGCTTCCCTGCATGGGTAGAGGGAAGAAATTTCCATAGGAGGAATTCTCTACATGGAGAAAAGCACAACCATCTCTGCCCCTGAGGGAGCTGGAAAAGGTGGCCTGAACCAGCAGAGCCATCACTAGGCATCTGGTCCTCTAGGCAGGAAGGAACTCCCCAGGGGTGGGGCCCATTGCTAGGGGAAGGGTGCTCCATTGGCAGCTTCCTGATCTAACTCTTCATTCTTGCTAACTAAAGCTAAGCTCGATTGTTTCTAGTTTGCTAAAGGAGAGAATCCATTTCAGCACCCCAGGGCAAAGGCACAGCCGCCCACCCCTAGTTCCAACTCTCCCTTCCAGCTCTAGGCTTCCTTCTTTGGGGAGCTCACCACCGATGTACAAAAGAGTCCCCCAAACCCGTGCGTAGGTGCATGCGTGCGGGGGGGGGGGGGGGGCTGTCCCTTGCTTTTGCATATGATGAGGGAGTGGTCCAGGATCGAGCCTTGGGAGTCCTCCGGAAGACTTGGGGCAGAGCCAAACTTGCTGACCAAAACAACCATCTTCTACAACACAGAACTGCAGCCAGGTTGGTTTGTGCCTGGGGCGGGACGGGGCTAAGCAGGGTTCAAGGAGGAAAAATGATTCTTGGCAAAGTGGGGGACGTTTTCTTCGGAGAATAGTGGTGGCAATGGGAAGGGGGAAGGAAGGCTGGAGGTGGGCAATGAGGCGCCTGCCCGCGGGGCTCTGGGGACCCTCAGGGAGGTGGCTCTTTGGTAGAGCCTCCTGGAGGGCTTCCGATCCTGGGTAATTCATATAACTCTGGAACTTAAGTTTCCGCATCTGTAAAATGGGTGTTATAATACTTGTACGACCTTCCTTCTGGAGATTGCTAGATGGAGTACTAGAGAAGGTGCTGGCCCAGCTGTGAGACTGTAGGCAAATCACTTAACCTGCCTGCCTCAGTTTCCCCAACTGTAAAATGGGAATAATAACAGTCCCTACCTCGCCAGGTTTTGTGAGGATCAAATGAGATAATATTTATAAAGTGCCTGACACACGTGTGCCCTATCTATTCCCCTCAGAGGAAGGGGGCTCCCCTTCAGTGGAGGTCTTCAATGCTCTCTCATTCTTTTCTGTTTCCCATCTCAGTCTCAGTAATTCAGAGTTTGATATGCAACTAAGCCTTAGAATAAATCAAGATCATGGAAAGATCACAGGACAACGAGTCAGAAGACTTGAGTTCGAATTCCACCTTAGTCACATTAATCCCAAGAATACACAGTCTAGCATTTTTTCAACTCTTGGCTCCAAACACTCCAGAATAGGAATATGTTGCTTGGAGGTTATTTATGAGGGGAAACAGCATATACGGGTTCAGACAAAGACATCAAAGTCAACTCAAGAGCAGATAATGTTCAGTTGTGTCTGACTCTTCATGACCCCTTGTGGGGTTTTCCGGGCAACGATACTGGAGTGGTTTGCCATTTTCTTCTCCAGCTCATTTGACAGATGAGGAAACTGAGGCAAAACAGGGTTGAGTGACTTGCCCAGGGTCACACAGCTAAGAAGTTTCTGAGGCCAGATTTGAACTCTTGAAGCTGAGTCTTCCTTACTCCAAGGTTGGCACTCCATCCACTACACTACCTAGCTGCCCTCCGGTAAGAGAAAAGTGATGGGAATGAATCGCATGAGGAGTCCCCCAGTTCCCCAGGTCCCGTCTGACCCATGATCCTCTCTGCTTCCCAGCCTCAGGACAAGGGATTGCCTGTCCTCTGGCCCCCATCCTAGCTTCGCCCTTCCCTCCAGATGCCGATGGGGGCTGACCTGCCGAGGCTCTCTGGTCTGAGCTCATTGTTCCCACCCCAGACTCATACTTTGACGCTCAGGATCTTGCAGTCGCCCAATGAGTGAACCGAGCCATGAGATCCATTCGTGAGGATTAAAGTCTTCATGACAAATGATAACACTTTCATGAATTCTCCCTGTAGATAGACTCTTCCGCTTAAGCCCTGCTTTTCTGAATTGGAAGATGAGGGGGTTCTGGATCTGGTTTCCCTGGTGCTTGCTGAGAACTCCCTGGGGAAGAAACTTCTACCCAGCTAGGATCTGGACGTACGGGCTCAGAGAATTATTGGGGGGCGCTGAGAGGACTAACTGACTTGTTCATGGTCGGTACTTACCAGGGCAGGACTCGAACTCAGGTCTGCCTGACTAATCCCCAGCTCTGTCTACCTGCCTCTCAGTATGCAAAGTTGGTCCTTAATCATTGTGGGATTGAACAGTGGCCTTCGATGCCTTCACACTGGGAGGGGGAGGTTGATTTATTTTTTTAGCCAGGGACTGGCATTCCCAACGCCTCTCAAAATCCCATTTCTTCTGAGAAGACAAGGAGCAGCCACCTGCTCCATCTTGGCGGGCTCCCTTCTTACCAGCAGGGGGCAGATGCAGCCAGGGTCCTGCAGCCCTGCTGGCCACCTGGGGCACAAGATAGGACATTTACCAGCAGGGATGCAGGGAGAGCACTGACGTCTGGGAAACAGCAAGCATTTGCCGCAAATTGGAATGGGGAGGAACGTTTCCCAGGGTGCTAAGAGGGGCTGGGGATAGGCAGCACCCCTTAGACCCAGGGGCAGACACACCATGTGCCCATCCTCCCACCGGCCCAGCAGGGATGGCAGAAGGCTGACCTTCGTACTAAAATTAGAAATCTCCCCATCTGAAGATGGTCTGGGGGCTGGCTCAGCCTGGCCAAAAGCTGGCAGGCAGAGGGCAACTGGGTGGCCCAGTGGATAGAGAGCCAGACCCAGAGATGGAAGGTCCCGGGTTCAAATCTGGCCTCAGACACTTCCTCACTGTGTGACCTTGGACAAGTCACTTCACCCCCATTGCTTAGTCCTTCCAGTTCTGCCTTAGAAGCAATACACAATCTTTTTTCTAAGACGGAAGGTAAGGATTAAAAAACAAACAAACAAAAAAACTCAAAGGCTATTGGGTAAAAATCATAGATGCTCTGCCCCCTTGGCATCTCGCCTACCTTTGGGCATCAACTCAATTCATGACGTTTATGAAGCCCTCGAGAAGTGCCTGGCACTGTGAGAGGCCCTCAGCTTACAAAGAAAAGGCAAACAGGCCCTTATCACTAGTGAGAACTGTCCTGAAAGCCTCCTGATTGAGCTTCTTGGCTCAAGCCTCTCCCCTTACTAATTAATCTTCCATAAGAAGAGGGATCCCAAAGCACATATTAACTACCCCCCACCACACACACATGCGTGCATTAATCTGCTTTGGCTCTCTATGGCCTCTAGCATCAAACTCGGGGGCCCTTAAAGCTCTTCAGTAGAATGTCGAGCATTGTTTTATTTTTGCCTCTGTAGCTCCAGTGGGCAGCATCACAACTGTCCCATCGAAGGTGCTTAAGAAACCCATGTCGATGGGGGAGCTTCCACAGTACTAAGAAGGAACATATACACAGGTACTTAAATTCAAAAGAAATACACATTAATTTGGAGGACGGTGGCGCTGACCACTGGGTAAATCAGGAAATGCCTTTTTGTAGGATTTGACTCTTGAGCTGAGCCTTGAGATTCCCAGAGGCAGAAGTGAGGAAGAAGCGGAAGGAAGGAAGGAAGGAAGGAAGGAAGGAAGGAAGGAAGGAAGGAAGGAAGGAAGGGAGAGAGAGAGAGG
>NW_025386524.1:0-4398 GCF_016433145.1 Gracilinanus agilis
TCTCTTTCTCTTTTCCTTTCCTTTCTCTCTCTTTCTCCTTTTCTTTTCATTTCCTTCCTTTCTTTGTCTTTTTTCTTTCTTTACCACCTGTGTGACCTTGTACAAGTCACTTAACTCCCCCCCCACCAGTTTTCCTTATCTATAAATGAAGAGGTTGTTCTATTTGACGTCTAAGGCCTCTTCTTTTAAATTTTAAACCCTTACCTTCCATCTTAGGTTCTAAGACAGAAGAACAGTAAGGGCTAGGCAATGGGGGTAAAGTGACTTGCCCAGGGTCACACAGCTAGGAAGTGTCTGAGGCCAGGTTTGAAAAGGTCTTTTTCAACTATAAAACCTTTGTTGTTTTAACTAGCTTACCATTTTTTTCTAGTCCAATAGTGTATTCTTGTAAGATATGAGGTCTCTTGAAGTAACCTGGGGACTCCTCTTTCTGAGTTTCAGCTATCTAGAATTATTTCCCTAGTAGGATGAGAGATAACCAGTTTAGAGCTAGATGAGACTTTAGAGATCATCTAGTACAATCTCCTCATTTTATGGATTAAAAAACCCCCAAACATCACAGACTGGGCAAGTTAGTGAGTTGCCCAAAATCACACATCTTATAAATATCAGAAATGGGTCTTGAACCCAGGCTCTTGGATTCCTAAGCCAGTGTCTTTCCATTAGACCATAATTTCTTGAAAGCTGATAAGTGACTTACTGATGGTCAAATACTAATTGTTAGTATCTGCTAGGATGATTTATTTTTCTCCTTAAATTTTGTGTGTACATATGCATATTACTATCTGCGTGTACATGTAAGTGTATGCTTGTGTATGTGCACGTGCATGTATATATTTGATGAAAATCTAATTGCATGGTCCTGAAGCATTACCCCTCTCAGGCTGTAATAACCATTTGAGATCCTAATACTTGAGAGCTTTTAAAAAAATCTTTTTCCTTTTTGATTCTCCTATCCCACACCTCCCTTATTTTTCAAAACCTAAACTAACTTTCTGCCAAGAGTAAACAGACTTCATTCCCCGAGGGGTGGGCTTGGTTAGGTATCCAACTATTCAAAGCTGAGGTAGATTTAAAACTTGGCCAATAAGTCTTGCCCCTCCCTGCTTCTAGTCATGAATTGGGATAGCTCAGCCTCTCTCTCTCTTCTCTCTATTGCCTTTCCCCTAGCCCAGCTCCCACCATCTTCTTGGACTAATCCCCAGTCATAGCCTTCCTGCAAATGGCCCCAGCAGATGCTATGCTTGGAAGGTGGACATAGCTTTGGATCCTCCATGCTTGGCCTCGGAAGATGCAGGGCAGCTTTATGCTGATGATGTGTTCAGAGCTACAGTCTACAATATGTATCTAATAAGAATATGGCACATGTTTTCTTGGGCTGCTCTGCTGCCTAACATTGGGACGGGTGTTCCATTTGGATGATTATAATTACATAGGGGGGTGGAAAGATGTTAGGTTACTTGGGATAGATCCAGGTCATCATTCTCTTTTCTTAGGAGAGAGAGAGAGAGAGAGAGAGAGAGAGAGAGAGAGAGAGAGAGAGAGAGAGAGAGAGAGAGAGAGAGAGACTTGAGAGAGAATCAGACACATCTACATATTTCCACTGTAAGAAAATTCAGCTGGTGTCCTATTGTGAATGTCAAGCGGCTGGCTGTGATTGTTTCTGAGTCTAATAGCCAGTATGAGAGTATTAAAGTCTTCCTCTGCCCTTCTCTTAATGTTTTATGATTGTCTCTCCTACGGGAAGAGAAAACTGTGATCAAAGAGTTCTTTGTAAGCTGATTATAGAAAACATTATCTTTGGGATCAGGACCATGTTCTTTGTGTAATTCCAGGAAGGACAGAGGTATTATTCTTTTCACAGGTCCAAAATTAGTAATAGACTTTTTCTACAAGTGTAAGACTCACCAAATGTCAAGTGGACTTTTACACTGGGAGTCCTTCCAAGCATCTGAGGGTGAACTTTCTCCCACTGTTATTTTTAACCACTTGTATGTTTAACATTCACGATCTAAGGGCACCTAATTATGTGACTTTTGATTTTCCTGTTAAATTCTGAGTTTCTACATAAATTCCTTTAACTCATTGTGTCAATTCAAGTCCTGAATTGTTTGAAAAATTAGTCCTCACTAGTTTTCAAAACTGAAGAATGTTGGCAATATTTGAAGAGTTACAAGAGTATGATTATGGCTTTTTCTGATGTCATAGTCTATTTCACTCAATAGGCATTTACTATGCAAAAGAAGACATTGTGCTAGGAGCTGAGGATGAAAAGGCAGAAATGAAAACATTCTTTGTCCTTATGTGGCTTGCTTTCTATTGAGAGAAACAAATTTGTAAACAGGATAAGGAAAGGGAAGATAATTTGAGGAAGGTTAAATGACTAACAGTTAGGGTGGTAAGAAAAAGTTAGCCATAAATTATGGTACTTGACCTGAACTTTTAAACAATCTAGGGATTATAGAAGTCTAGGTATAAAGAGAAAGTACATTCTATGCATTTGGAAAGCCTTTACAAAGATGGGGGGAGATGAAATGCCAAGTTCAGGGAAAAACAAGTAGACAATTTTAGTTGCAGTGTAGAATACTGTATATAAATCAGGAAGTAGTGTGAAAAACTATAAAAAGGTGGGTTTAATTCAGAACAACAAAGAACTTTATGAAGAGGTGAGGGTGGGTGCTGGAGGAGAGAATTTTATGAGTGGAAGCAAATCATCCAAATCATCCCATCACACTTAAGTAGGTGTCAGTATGCTAAGTTTAGAAACATTTATAAGGTGAGAACAAATTTTGATTGTTCCATTGATGGGAAAAAAGCAAGAGACAGCTAGCTCTTAAATCAATCAACATCATTTCAATTAGGTAGGATGGGAAATCTGCTCTTATTGAATGAAGGATTCAAATTTTGCCTCAATTACTTTTCATCTATGTAACCCTGGTCAAGTCATTTAACCCCAGTTGCTTAGCCCTTACTGCTCTTCTACCTTGGAACCAATATTTGTATTGATTCTAAAACAGAAGGTTAAGTATTTTGAAAATGACACCACAAGGGAAATTAGGGGAAAGACGCCTTTTCTTGAAATTGAATTCAGACTTTTAGGAGGTATGTGCAATTGTTATTGTAAAGCCACATGTCCTGTTCTGAGATGACTGTAGGACCAATGGTCTATTAAGATCTCTACTCTTTTCAACATATCCAAATCCTACTTTTTCTATCTCTTTCACAAGTTGCTTCAGTGGTTTCTAATTATTTACAGTTTAGCTATCCTTTCTCTCCACTGTGAGACATGAGCTATCATTCATTTCTGAATCTAGGATTGGCACTCTATCCATTGAGCCACCTACATGCCCCATGGTGCCTGTCTTTTAATAGATACTGTACTATATTATGCCACTTATTTATTCAAATGTTACTATAATCTAAAATTTGCTTCTTCCTCAAAGAGGTCTGGGGTTAGCAAAAAATACATTTAAGTATAAAATGAGGCAGGAAGCCAAATAAAATTTTAAATGATAGAAAATTTATTAAGTAGGGACTTGGAATAATTTTGATGGTGTTCCTAATTTTTTGTTTAATAAAACTTCCTAAAGCCACAGAGTGGGCACCCATGTGGATCCAAAGGGCTATTATATTGCAACTAGTCTTAAAATGAGCTAATTATTGTGAGAGTTTCAGGTACCTTAAATGCAAAGCTGAATAATTTGTACTTTACTTTGTGGGGAGTAGGCAGCCACTGAAGATTCTCGAGGAAGAGTCAAATATAGGTCAAATATGCTATGGATTTTAAAATTAATATTCAATAATGAAATATTATTATTATTATTTTTAAAACCCTTATCTTCCATCTTGGAGTCAATCTGTGTATTGGCTCCAAGGCAGAAGAGTGGCAAGTGTAGGCAATGGGGGTCAAGTGACTTGCCCAGGGTCACACAGCTGAGAAGTGTCTGAGGCCAGATTTAAACCCAGGACCTCCCATCTCTAGGCCTGGCTCTCAATCCACTGAGCTATCAAGCTGCCCCCGAAATTTTATATTTTTATAAAGTTTTATTAGCAATAAACTAACAAAAGAAACTAACTAAAAGGGTACTAACTAAAGATGTAACAATTCTTTCAAACCAGGCAAAAACACAAACCTCTCTAATGTTTAGGAAAATCTTTTCTGTGGTCTAGAACATCACTAAGAAATCTAGATTTTCCTGGTGGAAGTAAATTAAACTAAAGAGTTAAAATATCATGCATGCTGAAGCTCTTTTTGGCTTCCTGCTTTATATAGAAAAAGCTTTGGTAGGAAATTCTATTTGGTTCTCTACCTTTTAATTCAACATTCTTTATTATATATATATGCAAACACATGTGTTTGTATTAATTATATATACACATATATTTTTATTATATATT
>NW_025386525.1:0-7455 GCF_016433145.1 Gracilinanus agilis
TCTTTCTTTTCTCTCTCTCTCTCTCTCTCTCTCTCTCTCTCTCTCTCTCTCTCTCTCTCTCTCTCTCTCTTTCTTTCTTTTTTAAACCCTTATTTTCCATCTTAGAATCAATACTGTGTATTGGTTCCAAGGCAGAAGAGTGGTAAAGGCTAGGCAATGGGGATTAAATGACTTAATCCAGGGTCACCCAGCTGGGAAGTGTCTGAGGCCAAATTTGAACCTAAGACCTCCTGTCACTAGGCCTGGCTTTCAGTCCACTGAGCCACCAGCTGTCCCCCTTAATTTCTTATAGATTTCAAAATTATCTTCATTCTTCTTCATCAGAGGCCTTTTGGTTAAGTAATTAAGTAATTAAAAGAGTTATAACAAAGATAGAATACTTTAATGCTATGAGTCAAGTTCTTGCTATAAATTTTTTTTAATATGAAATTTTTTAAAGTTATGTTTGGGTAACATTATCTTTTCTCCCAGGGCTTCAGTTTCCTCATCTGTAAAATGTCAAATGAAATCCAATGTCTTTTCTAGCTTTAAGTTTGTGTTTGATGCACTTTAGATTTCAAATAGTATCATGTGCTTGATGCTCACTTGTTTTCAATGGAGATGAATTGCCCAAGGCCTGCTATCAGCATTCTCTACTCCAGTGAAGTTATAGGTAGAGTGAGATGGTCACATCCTTGACCTATTGCTCACAAATCATCTACTTTTTGTTTAAGAACTCTGAAATTTATTTATCTAATCATAATCTTTTATTATTTCATCTATCTTATGGCCCTAATCCTGATCTCTTTCTTATCTTGGGACAGCTAGGTGGCACAATGGATAGAGTCCAGGGCCTGGAGTCAGGATGACCTGAGCTCAGCTCTGGCCCCAGACACAGACTAGCTATGTGACTCTGGGCAAATCACTTAACCCTATTCACTTCTGTTTCCTCATCTATCACATGAGTTAGATTAGGAAATGGAAAACCAGTCCAATCTCTGCCAAGAAAACCTAATAAGGGGTCATGAAGAGTTGGGCACCACTGAAAAACTGACTAAACAACAACTCTTTAACTTGGAAAAACAACTCAACTATCCACTTTCCTCGCCTTCAATTCTACTCTCTCCTTGTTCTGCTGCTTTTAAAACTAGGACCCTTTTATCTTTCCAATCTACTTATACCTTAATTCCCTTCCCCACTTTTTATGACTCAATGACACTGACCTCCTTGCTCTTCTTTGAACACAACACTCTTTCTCTTCTCTCTGCTATTGCAATAGCTGACTCATTCCTGGAATGCTCTGCTCCTCTCTTCTGCCTCTTAGCCTCCTGAGCTTCCTTCAAGGCTCTTCATCTCAAATCTCACCTCATCTATAATTCCTTTCCACATTCCCTGAGCCACTTACTGCCTTCCCTTTTCAGATTTCCTTCCATCTACTGTGTATGCTTCTTTTATGTAACTCGTTGTTTACAAGTTGTCACTTGGGAATTTATTTACAAGTTGTCTAACGGGAGATGTGTGTTCCTTCAGTTCTGAGGGACTTATGACAAAGAATGCTATCCACCTCCAGGGAAAGAACTGTTAGAATCAGAATGTAGATGAAAGATACGACTTTTCAATTGCTTATGTGGGTTTATGTTTTGGGGTTTTGGCTTTATAAGATTACTCACTTACAAAAAAGAACAATACGGAAATATGTTAAAAAAAATGTGTGCTCCTTCAGGCAAAAGCTGTGTTTTTTCTCTTTCTTTATGTCTTTCACATTTATCACTGTTGCCATCACATCACACTAGATAAATACTTGTTTATTGACTGAGACATTAATAACTCACATTTCTAGAACTTGTTTTATAAAGCACTTTCTTTACTACAATCCTTTCAAGATGTGAAGCACAAATCTTCTTTATAGCAGAAGAAACTGAAGTATAGAGAGGCTATTACTTGCCCAGGGCTGGACAGCTAAAATAAGACAAGTAATTAGAACTCAAATCTGTTTTTTTTTTCATTCCAGGACTTTCTGGTATGCCATATAGCACAAGTGGACCACCTTCAGGTCAACTGTGCCCTTGGAACCAGTATTATGCAGGTATAGAAAATGCTTTTTCTTGTGATGTTCTTTTTCTCCTTTTCTGCTCTAGGAAACTACACTGTCCCCTGGCAGGTGCTGCATTCAGTGAGAAAGATTTAGAAGTGGCTTTTCTTGTGTTTTCTTTGATTGTCTCCCATATTGTGAATGTAGGAGACCTTTCCTGCTTCTGTCCACCAATTCTGCTTGCTACTCACCCCAACTAGTAAGCCCCCACCTCAAAATATGTACACACACACACACACACACACACACGCATTACATGCATAAACTATACACACATATACACATACACAGATAAAAGTTAGGTGGTGCAGTGTTGGTCTGGAGTTAGGAAGATTAGAGTGCAAATCTACTCTCACATACTTACTGACTTTTGGGTGGCAAGTCATTTAGCCTATTTGCTTCAGTTTCCTCATCTGTAAAATGGGGATAATAATACCTCTCCAATGGGTAGGATGATGGGCTTAAAATCAGGAAAATTCATCTTCCTGAGGACAAATCTGACCTCAGACACTTATTAGCTGGGTGACCCTGGGCAAGTCACTCAATCTGGTTTGTCTCAGTTTTTTTATTTGTAAAATATGCTGGAGAAGGGAATGATAAACCACTCTAGTATCTTTGCCAAGAAAACTTCAGATAAGGCCATGAAGAGCTGGACATGACTGAAATGACACAAACGACAACTAGCACCACCACCATAAAAATTCAGAATTATTGTGAGGATAAAATGAGATAACATTTATAAAGGGCTTAGCATAGTACCAGGCACATAATAAGCATTATATAAAAGTTATCCTTGTTCTTATAAACATGCTTAGCACAATTTCTGGCATATAGTAAGCACCATATAAATGCTAGCTTATTATTATTAAATATAATATACATTCTCTATCCATACACATATGTATCTATATGTATATGTATATTATGTGGACATGTGCACACATATATGCTGCCTTGTTTAATTGAATGCAAATTCCTTGACAGCAAATAGTATTATTTTTTATCTTGTTTTATCAGTTTACTGATGCCCAGCATAGGGTCTTAGAGCAGATGTGTCAAATGGATCCTGGGATTATTCTGCAGGCAACATTAATACAGTAAGAAAACACAACTGGGCTCTTTCTGCCAAGCAGCAAGGAGAGCAGTCTCAGTCAGTTTTCTGAGTTTCTTGAACTAAATCTAAAGAAAGACATTTCCAAGATAGTAGACATCTGAGATCATGAAGATGATCAGAGAATACAGAAATCTTGGTTCATCTTCCGAGGTCCTCTTCAATGTGCTTTCTGAAACTTCCATTAAAGAAATGCTGATGGGATCACAGAATGACCCAGCTAGAGGGGACCTGCTGCAAACCCTTCATTTTACAGATATGGAATTTGACAGGGGCAGTGACTTGCCGGAAATCACACCACTGGCGAGTGGCTACACCAGAAAGAGATCTCTTAACTCTGCTCAAAGGTCATCATTCATCTACACATGTTAAAAATATTTCAACCTTTCTTCCTCTGTCCTCCAGAATCCACCATCAAGCACAAATTGTCCCTTTGGCTGAATGCGTAATCAGTAGAATGATAGCTCTATGGCAGTCAGTATAAAAATCAACTAGAGGCAATTTGGCATAAAGAATAGATGGCTGGCCCCTGGGGGAGGGAAGACTTGGTTTCAAGTCTTGACTCTACCATATGCTAAATGTCACCATAGGTAAACCACTTAACCTGTTAAGGCCCCAGGCAATTCTGAGTCTCAAACTTACAGACAAGTTGCTGATCTCCATCTGCAGAGGGAGTTAGCGCATTGGGAATCTCCTACACTGGAGTAAATCACACATTTTTTTGATCACTGGATCAAAAACAATAATGATTTAAAAAACCCAACATTGCCAAGTTAGAGTTTCTTAGGAGAAGATCATCATCATTATCTGCAGCCAGAGGCATCCAAACTGCAGAGGTCAAAGCTGTGGAGATTATGATGAGTCAGAACTCAGGGTTGATTCTTTTGAATGAATAGCATCTTTGAGCAACTTGCCAAGAGTCCAGAGGTTCTTGCACTCACCCCCCAATTTGCTGAAAAACACTAGTTGGAGAGAAACACCAGACCCTGATGCTGACATTTTTATTTATGCTCTGTTTCTCACTCTACATTTTTTTCTTTGTTATGTCTCAGATGTAATTTTAAGTTATTTCCTTTCTACCAGAAAACTTTGAGCAACCCTCTGGCATACAAACAACATGTGTCCCCCATCCCACCATGAAAAACTACTTCAACTTTCGAGGTATAGTTTGTCAGGAATCATTTACTTCTTTCTCTTTCCAGAATTCATGCATCTCCCACCCTAAAACAAGGAAGGAAATTAATGGTAGAATATCCAACCTGGGATTATGTATATAGGGGCTGTCCATCAGGCATGGAATCCTAAAATGATAGTACTATAAGGAAGCCTAGAGATTCTTTGGGCAAAGGTTCTTATTTTACAAAGGGGGAAACAGGTCCAGAGGAAGGAAGTGACTTGGCCAAAGTTATAAAACAAATTTGTTCTAGATTTGGAACTTGAACATATGACTCCAGACTAGGAGTCTATAATCTTTTAGTATAATAGATTACATTTCCTTGAGCACTTCTATAAGTTATGTTGTTGTCTGTGCCTTGTTGTTGAACTTTTTTATTTTATTTCTAAAATTAATTAATTAATTAATTAATTAAGGATATTTTCCCATGGTTACATGATTCATGCTCTTTCCTTCCCTCCTCTTACCCCCTCTTGGAGCCAACAAGCAATTCCACTGGGTTTTACATGTATCATTGTTCAAAACCTCTTTCCATATTATTAATATTTTCAATAGAGTGATCATTTCAAGTCAACATTCTCAATCATATCCCCATCGAACCATGTGATCAACCATATGTTTTTCTTCTGCATTTCTACATCCACAGTTCTTTCTCTGGATGTGGATAGTGTTTTTTCTCATAAGTCTCTCAGAATTTTCCATCACATTTGATTGTGCCACAATGTATCAGTTTCTATGTACAACGTGTTGAACTGTTAAGGTATATACATCATGTTTCCTTATTTAGATTGAAAACTTGTTGAAGGACTAGGAAAATATCTCATACCTCTTCACACTTCTCACTTGCCCCAAAATATTTCTTTTCACACAGCAGGCACTCAATAGTTATTTCTTTACTTCAGAGTTATTTGGGACCTATCCCTAACATCTGAAGTTGATGTCATGGAAGACAAGAAGAATTAACCATAACCACTGGTTTTAGTCCTTACTTTGAAACATGGGGCCAACTCAGTGGTGCTGAGGGCAATTCTAATGCTAGAACTATTTCTAGTCACTCCTACTCTCAGAGGATTCAACTTTGAATATCAACGACAATGAGTTACACAGTCAATGCAATTACTCATGTTGAGGGGAGTTGGACAAGAGATATAAATAATAAAAAACCCAAGGATAATAAAAAAAATTCTATTTGGCTTTGGAGCATAGCGATTCATAAATCAGTCATACAAGTATAGAATGGTGGAGCTATGGCAAGGCATCAGTTTATGTGCTAAGGACTTAGGGGTTTGAGTTGATTTGAAGTTCAATTTGAGTTAATAGTGTGACATGGCATCCAAAGGAATGCAATCTCAGGCTGGGCATAGTCCTTCTGTACTGTCCATAGGGAGTAATATGTTCCAGTCTGGTTGCCTTATTTTAAGAAGCACTTGGAAAAGCTGGAGTGTGGCCAGACATAGTGACGACCACGATGGTGAGAAGAGCCTAAAACAAACCATGAGAGATCAATAATCCCTTTATAAAACAGGGAGTAATTAATTTAGAAGAGAGATTATTTGGAGGAAAAATGGAAGGGCCAGCATCTGTGTTAAAATATAAACTAGACTTATTTGGCATGTTTTTGTTTTTTTAAATCTTTACCTTCTCTATTAGAATCAATACTGCTTATTGGTTCCAAGGCAGAAGAACCATTAAGGATAGGCAATGGGGGTTAATTGACTTGCAAAGAAGAAGATTTGGGGTCCATCTAAGGAAGAACTATCTAGCAATGGAATGAATTCCTTGTCACTGGGAGTCTTCAAGTAAAGTCTAGATGGGGATTTGGATCATAGGATTTACAGTGAGAAAGGACCTTAGAGATCATATATAGTCCAACATAATTGTTTACCTGGTGAGGAAACTGAGGCTTCTAGAGGTGAAATTATTTACCCAAGGGTATAAAGAACTGAGCAGGGATTCAAACCCATGTCCTCTCATTCATGAGCCCATGTTTTAATATTAGATAAAAGACTGAAATGTTTGATTTTTAAAGTTTTCC
Source organism: Gracilinanus agilis (assembly GCF_016433145.1). Classification (NCBI taxonomy): domain Eukaryota; kingdom Metazoa; phylum Chordata; class Mammalia; order Didelphimorphia; family Didelphidae; genus Gracilinanus; species Gracilinanus agilis. Next base: position 6,392 of record NW_025386525.1, read on the forward strand.
AACTCTGATTCTCTTTTATAAGTCTGAGATGGAGCTCAGAGGTAGAGAAGAAAGCCAAAGATAATTTAGGGTGAAAAAATGTACTTGTGGATAATGAAAAGCATGAAGGAGTAGCCTGGTATATCAGTGGAAAAAAATTCTGGATTGAGAATCATAGGACTTGAATTCAAATATATTACTCAGTCACTTGAGGAACCTTGGACAAATCATTTAATTACTCTGGGATTCGTGTTTTTATATATAGAATGAGGAAGTTGAATTAGATGCTTACTAAGGTCTGTTTCATCAGCTGATTAGTATTTACACAAATCTTCATGTAACGTTTCTTGTCTTTAAGAGGCTTTAAAAAGATAGGGTTTCAATCTTAGTTTCTCTTCATTTAATAAATAGAAATAAATCTGGTTACTTTGTGGGATTGGGGATTACTTTCCAACTTGATTAGACCTCATACTTAGGGTCTGAAAATCTAAATGACCTAATAAACAGGAAAATGTTTTCTCTTTTTGGTCAGCTAAAGTAAATAATGTCAATATTCAGCACTGCATCCTGGTACAGGTTAAGACTATTTCTACTGATTACTTTTCAATGTGAAACAAACAAAAAAATCTACCAGAAAATAAACAAATCATTAATCTTGAACAAATACCATTTTAAATGTTATAAAGGTAGTTTTTTATAGCTATAAATATATAACTATAACTAGATTAAAAATTTAAATTAATATTTAAATTAAATTTTTCTCTCTCTCATCTTCCCCCACCCCACTGGAAAGATTAAAACAAAACCCTTAAAGAGCAGAAATAATAAATGTAACCTTCTCAGATCATAATGCAATAAAAATAATAATTAGTAAGGGCACCTGGACAGGAAAATCAAAAACTAACTGGAAATTAAATAATATGATTCTTCAAAACCAATTTGTCAAAGAAGGAATCATAGAAACAATCAACAATTTCAGTGAAGAAAATGACAATGATGAGACATCCTACCAAACTCTGTGGGATGCGGCCAAGGCAGTACTCAGGGGGAAATTTATATCCTTGAGTGCATATATTAACAAATTA
>NW_025386526.1:0-8724 GCF_016433145.1 Gracilinanus agilis
GAGGGAGAGAGAGAGAGAGAGAGAGAGAGAGAGAGAGAGAGAGAGAGAGAACAACCAATTAGAAATACAAACATACATAAATGAAGAACAACCTGTAAGAAAAAAAGCAAAAGCAATAATATCAAAGGAATATTTGGAGGCAGCTAATTGACCCTAGACAAGTCACTTAACCCCTATTACCTAGTCCTGGAACCAATAGAGTTGATTCCAAGTGTTGATTCCAAGTTGGAAGGTAAGGGTTTTTTTTTTTTTTTAATAAAACAAAAATTTAAATGTAAGATAGATAATACAAGTATTTTACAGGCAAGAAAACTGAGGTCCATAAAAATTAAGTGCTTCCTTTAAGGTCACAAAGGTATTTAGAGGCAGAGTTGGAATTCGAATTCAGATCCTCTGCCTGCAGCCCCAGACAGCCCTGCTGAGCTTACAATCTAGCATGTATAGAGTACAAGTAATTACAAAATAAACGCAAGGCCATTTGCTGGAGGGAAGCATCTGACTCTGATGCTTGCTCCTGGTGACAGACAGTTAACCTTGAAGACATCAGGTACGAAGAGAAGGGGCTGTACTAGCTCTCTTTGGGGGCTCTTTTTGCTCAGATTTATGCCCCTCTGATTGTTCTCCCGTCCCCACAGACTCCTGGGGAAAAAGAACAGAAGAAAAAAGTTTGGAGGATCCGCCTCAGAAGAGAATGTAAAACTCATGTTATGGTCTGGAACATGCCTTTTTTCTTTTAACTTCAAATTCAATCTGACTGTGATGAAGGAGCCATGCGGGGAGACTATGAGCCGCGGTTGGAAAGGCACAGCTTCTGACACTTGTTGCCCTTTCTAATAACAGCCCGGGGCAGCGCCAGGATACGGAGCCTTCAGAGCTGTGACGCGCCGCGGTGGCCTCACAGGCAGACCCTCCCCCCACATCCTGGCAAAGGATGGAGATGAGCACGTCGCAATTTCCTCCACAAAACCTCTCCGGCCGGCCGTGAGGCCGCAGCACACGCCGCTGGCAAGCCGGGAGAGGGGAGGCGGGGCGGGTCCTCTGTCCCAGGCTAGCGGGACCGTCGCTCTCCATCCTCTCCTGCCCGAGAGGGAAAGGGAAACAACCTAATAATATCCTGCCCGCGGGAATGACTTTCTTTGGTATGGACCCGCCATGAGATAATCACTAACACACACACAGACACACACACACACACGCACGCACGCACGCCGATCGCTACGCGCCAGCTCCCTCCTAGGCTGGCTAATCCTTCCCTGTTTGACCTCTTCCTCTCAGCTCTGGCTCCTGGCTTCCTTCAGGTCCCAGCTAACACCGTAAAACTCCTTTTTCTAGGAGAAGCCTTTTACAGTCCCCTTTGTTCTAGGTTCTTCCCTCTATGGATCGTTTCCAGCTTCTCCCGAATACAGTTTGTTTCTCCAAAGTCGTTTGCACATTGTCTCCCCCGTGAAATTCTGAGCTCTTCATGGGCAGAAACTTTATCTTTTGCCTTTTGGGGGGGGGTATCCCTCATGCTTAGCACAGTGTCTGATTCACAGAAGGTGCTTAATAAACATTTATTAATGTTTATAATAAATACTGATAAATAGAATAAATATATCATATGGAATATGTATAAATAAATATAATAAACATTTATAAATGTTTAGCGAGGGGCAGCTAGGTGGTTCAATGGATAAAGAGCCCCAGAATGGAGATGGGAGGTCCTGGGTTCAAATATGACCTCAGATAATTCCTAGCTATGTGACCTTGAACAAGTCATGTAATCCCCATTGCCTCCACCCCTCCCAGCTCTTCAGTCTTGGAATCAATTCTTTTTATTTCTTTTCTTTAATTTCCCTCTTAGAATCAATACTGTGCATTGGTTCCATGGCCCATCCTTGACATCAAAAATTTTTTTCAATCCTTCCCTTGTCTTTTAGAATTAATAGTATATTGGTTTTAAGGCAGAAAAGCAATAAGGGCTAGGCAATGGGGGTTAAGTGACTTGCTCAGGGTCACATAGCTAGGAAGTGTCTGAGGTCATATTCAAATCCAGGACCTCCCCCTCTCTGGCTCTCTGGGCTTGGAGTATCTATTCTAAGGCAGAACATAAGGGTTTTTGTTTTGTTGTTTTAATAAATGTTTATTGACTGTCTTTCTGCCTTTGCTTCTCATAATCCAGACAGCAGAGATGTTGTTGAAATAATTCATATTTTTATCCTTTACCCTATCCTTGTAACTCACATTTCTCTCCAGAGTTCATTTCAGATGAGCTTGGTTCCTAGTTCAGCAAAGGGAGCTAGGCAGATAGTGGGTAGAGAGCTGGACTTGGAATTGTTAAGACCCGAATTCAGATCTGACCTCAGATACCTACTAGCTTGCCATCTTGTGTAAATGACATCATCTCAGACTCCCAACCTGTAAAATGGGGATAATAGCATTCCCTTCCCTATAGGGCTGTCGTGTTATAAAAACGAGATCATCCAGGCAGGGCAGCAAATAAACGCTAGTTATTGTTACTGCTAGTGTGTCTGCAGAGACCACCCAGCTCTTACCCCAAACCTAGAAAGACGAGGACCTCTCTTTTCACAGAATAGTGCCGTAATCTTCAGGCACGACTAGAACTAAATTTAAAGCAAGCACAATGTTTTGGGCTGTTTCTTTTTTTCTTTTTTGTAATGGACTTTCCAGACCCTAAGTGGAGGAATGGGGCCAGGGATGGGGAAATGGGATGGAGGGGGAGGGATGGAGTAGAATGTGTTCTGGTAGCTGCAGTCCACGAGGAAGCAAAGAGCTGATGAGGATCTCTTTGTAGAGGGTGCCACCACCTAACACTGTCCTCTCCTTCCTGCCACTCCTCTTGTGGAAGAGGCTTTAGAGTCAGAGGATCTGAGTTAGAATCCTGCTTCTGATACTACTCTGCCTGCAAATCGCATAATCTTGCTGGGTCTCAGTTTCCTGGTGTGTAAAATGGACTAGTTGATCTCTTCCATTCAAGATCTATGTCCCTGAACTCAAGGCTGAGTGATTATTGTTTAAAACATTTTAAATCTTAACTCAGGAGATAATAATACAGAAGGCAGCTAGATGGCTCAGTGGACAGAAGAATGGACCTGTAGTCAGGAACACCTGAGGTCAAATCTGGCCTCAGATACTTACTAGCTGTGTGACCCTGGGCAAGTCACTTAACCCTGTTTGCCTCAGTTTCCTCATTTGTAAAATGAGCTGAAGAAAGAAATGGCTAACCATTCCAGATATCTTTGTCAAAAAAAAAACCCAAAAAAACAAAAAAACCCAAATGGAATCATGAAGAGTTAAACAGGACTGAAACAACTGAACAACCACAAGAACATTTTTGATTGCCTAACCCCACTCATCTATGTCTGTTCTTTTTCAATTCCTTCTGTGTCCTCCCTACTTCTCCATCCACTGCTCTGTATAGCTGCCATTATCAGTCATTCAATAAACAAACAAATTAAAAAAATAAAAGATAGTATTTACTCTGTGTCAGGCACCAGGGAGATGAAGAAGAAAATGAGCTGAGATTACATTCTGTCAGGAGATATAACATGTATACGGTACATGCAATTACAAAAGAAATGCAAGGTCAGTGTGTGTGGGGGGGAGCATCATTGGGAAAGGTGGGATGGAATCAAAAAGGCCTCCAGTTAAGAGAGGGCATTTAAAGAAATTATATTGAGGGCAGTTAGGTGGCTCAGTGGATTGAGAGCCAGGCTTAGAGATGGGAGGTCCTGGGTTCAAATCTGGCCTCAGACACTTCCTAACTGTGTGACCCTGGGCAAGTCACTTAACCCCCATTGCCTAGCCCTTACCTGGCTTCTGCCTTGGAACCAATACACAGCATTGATTCTAGGACAGAAGGTAAAAGTTTTAAAAAATTAAGAGATAATAGTCTTTCTTGGAAAGAAACAAGGGATTTTAAGAGGAAGGCAGACATTCTACTCATAGGGGACAAACCTTGCAAGGAATTAGAGACAAGAGACAAGAGTGCCGTTTGTGGCGAACAGCAAAAATGTCAGTCCAACTGCTTGCATTGTATTCAAGCCCCTTTTTCTGATTCATACGTGTACATCTTTTCCCCCTCAGACTTGGAGTTCTCTCTGGGGAAGGGCAATGTTTCCTCCCTTAATATAAGTTTATATTATATATAATAAGAATATAAGGGGCAGCTGGGTAGCTCAGTGGAGTGAGAGTCAGGCCTAGAGACAGGAGGTCCTAGGTTCAAACCCGGCCTCAGCCACTTCCCAGCTGTGTGACCCTGGGCAAGTCACTTGACCCCCATTGCCTACCTTTACCAATCTTCCACCTATGAGACAATACACCGAAGTACAAGGATTTAAAAAAAAAAAAAAGAATATAAGGCAGAGGCTTGAATTTCAACATAAGAACTTCCCCAATTAATGATTCTTACATCTAGTATTATAGAATCCAGATCTATAAGAGACCTTAGAAGTCATCAAATCTAATCCCTTCATTTTACAGGTCAGTTAACTGAGTCCAAGAGGTTAGATGACTTGCCCAATGTCACATACGTAGTTAGTGGCAGAGCCAGTGTAGAAATCCAAGTTAAATCCAAAACACTTCTTTTTCAACTATAATAGTCTATCTTCCTAGGATCGCCTTATCATCACCGTTATCACTATGGTGCTCTCAATAAATTCATTGTGTGACTCGAAATGGACTTCTCTACTAGCAGCAATGCAGGACAATTCTGAGGGACTTATGAGAAAGAAGAATGCTGCCCACATTCAGAGAAAGAACTGTGGGAGCAGAAACACAGAAGAAAAACAACTGCTTGATCACATGGGTCCATGGGGACACGATTGGGGATGTAGAATGGAAAAGATCACTCTAGTGTAAATATCAATAATATGGAAATAGATCTTGATCAATGACACATGTAAAACCCAGAGGAATTGAGCATTGGCTACAGGACAGGGGTGGGAGGAGGAGAGGGAAAGAACATGAATCATGGAACCATGGAAAAATATTCTAAATTAATCATTTAAATAAAAAAATTTAAAGACTAAAAATAAACAAATAAAGAAATAAAACTCATTTTGTAGATTGAGCACAACACACCCTACATCGGGGCTAGAGTTTGTAGAATTGAGTTTCTTTCTTTAAAAAAACAACAACTTTATTTTCTGTTCTAGTAACAATTCTAAGATGGAAAGGCAAGGGCTAGGCAAATGGAGTTAAATGACTTGCCCAGGGTCACACAGCTATGAAGTGTCTGAGTCCACATTCAAACCCAGGGCTTCCCAAGTCCAGGCCAGGCTCTCTATCCGCTGAGCCACCTGGCTGCCCCCAGAATTGAGTTTCCTTGTGCCCCCACACTCACACTGGTTCTTGGCACTATTCTGGGAATGATTGACTTCTAATATCCTACCTTGGTCTCTAGGCAGTATCTTCATTTGCTGAGTAACTAGTGGTACATCTCATCCTGACCCAGATAAAGAGGCAGTTAGTCTTTCAGCACAAGGTGAGATTTATTATTATCATTTAACACCATCAACAACAATAATAACACTAGTGGAAGAAGTGGTATTGGATGGTATTTTGCAGTACTCAGTGGCTGAAAGTCAATCAGACCAATACAAAGACTAAAAATAATGCGAAGAAATTATTTGTGCCTTTATTTTTGGAAACTAGGTGTTTTTGTTCTTATTTTATTTTATAAACATTAAAAGATTCTCCCAAATGGCTTTATCAGCTCTATAGGCTTGCTATTTGGCCTTACAAATCTAAAATGAAAATCCAATGTTGCACATAAAAAGAAAGGAGGGACTGCTACTGCTCCAGACATCCCATCAAGGAGCTACACTTTATAGAGAAAAAGTAACAGCCCTATAAGGGCAGCTAGGTGATAGAGAGCCCAGCCTGGAGTCAGAAAGATTCATCTTCCCGAGTTCCACTTGAACCTCAAATATTTAACCAGCTAAGTGACCCTGGCTAAGTCACGTCACCCTGTTTGCCTCATTTTCCTCATCTGTAAAATGAGATGGAGAAGGAAATAGCAAATTACGGAAGTATCTCTGCCAAGAAAACCCCAAATGGGTTCAGGAAGAGTCCAACACAACTGAAAAATGACTGAACAAAAACAGCCCCATATCTGAGCAAAATATTGCATCTTAGCTCTTTTGAACACACTTGGTATTTCCTCCCTTTTTTGCAAGTTTGCTAATATTCTACCTGCCCCTGTGGCCCATAATGTTTCTACTGTCATCTAAGCAAGACAGGATGAAAGACTGATTATTATCTTGCTCAGTTCTGGTGGTGGGGAGGGCTGCCTCTCTCTGCAGACAGAATCAACCGAGTTTCTAGCTTATGTAACGCTCTGCAAAAATCCAACCCCTCATACCTTTTCCACTATTATCATTAATAATGATGATGTTTATGATGATATGTATAATCATTTGCTGCCGGTCTTACCAAAGGGAAGCTTAATTAGATCATAAGATTTAGAAATGGAACAAGACCATCTAGTCCAATCCCATCCTTTAAAGAAGGGGAAACTAAGGAAACTGGTAGGAAAAAGAATTTAGCCAAAGACATAACAAGTATTCAGAACCAGAATTCAAGATCTATGGTCTTCTGATTCCAGATCTAGTGTTGTTAGTATTTTTACCACTAGTAATCTTCTAATAATAAACATTGTTATAAACAAATTAAAAACTGACAATCATAGCTCCCATTTGTATAACATGTAATTTATAAAGCGTTTTGTTTGCAGGATTCCTTTTAGTTTAAAAGCTCTATTTAGCTGACCTTACAACAGGGAAAGTATGGCTTAATGGACAGAGCACAGGAGACCCAGATTCAGATCCTCTCCAATACTTACTGGTTGCATGATGCCAGGCGAGGCATGTAATCTCCCTGTGCTTTGGTTTATTCGTTTAGAGAATGAAGGGGGTAGATCTGATGGCTTTAAGTTTTCTTCTTGCACTAAATTCAAGATCCTATGATCTTCCCATCTACTGTGTGATTGTAGCTCTTCAGTTTCTGTTCCCTTCTTCTTCTCACTCCACTCTGCATTTGCTGCCTTGCCTGGTTTCAAATCCATAGAACAAAAATGTATCCCCCTCTCCTGCCTCCTTCTCTATGTTGTCTCTTCCAATACGTTGTTGTAAATTCCTTGAGGTCAAAGGCTTTTAAAAAATTAATTGTATCCTCGGGGACAGCTAGGTAGCTTAGTAGATGGAGAGGCCACCCTAATTCTGAAGAGCCTCTGATCTTCCATTATTCACCATCACAAAACATCCCTGGAAGAACACTAATGTTAAAAATATAGGTGGGAGGCAAGTAACTGGGTAGCTCAGTGGATTGAGAGCCAGGCCTAGAAATGGGAGGTCCTGGGTTCAAATGTGGCCTCAGACACTTCCTAGCTGGGTGACCCTGGGCAAGTCACTTAACCCCCATTGCCTAGCCCTTACCACTCTTCTGCCTTGGAGCCAATACACAGTATTGATTCTAAGATGGAAGATAAGGCTTTAAAAAAAATACAAGTCTCTTTCAAGGAAAAACTTGGGGTCATTAAAAAAAAATTCCCCAAGTATAATCCAGCCCATTTTCCTCCTCTACTTTGGTCATTTTTTACCATTCACTGTTCATTTGCTGTGTCTGTCCATGATATATGTACTCTGCGATCAACTCTATATGCCATCTATCCGACTGCAGAGTCCAGTCTGGATGGCAGACATTCTTCATCCACGAGGTTACAAACTCATTTGTAAAATCTTTATCGAGTGGAAAGATGTGAGCAGTGTCACCTCAAAAGGCAAAAAATGGTGGAAAAAAAAACAAATTTACAAAAAAAAAAATTGGCAAAAGATGGTATTCAGCAAGTCATCCCAGGGACATTTAAGGAAGAAACTGGAAGGAAAACAACAAACAGATAAAAAAGGGAAAAGATCTGTCAAGATTCTTATATAACAAATTCATCTTCATTGATGAGAGTGGAATTACCACATTTGAACTCTAACATCACAGTCTTTGATGTGCTTCATGAAGAAAAGAAAGTCAAACAACAGAGGATGATTGGTTTTTACTTCTGGTGTATAGGATGCCCAGGGGAGACCAAAGAGCTTTGAAATGTTCTGTGCAGTACTTACCACACTACCTGGAAAATAGTTATTGTGATGATACAATAAGCAGTATAATTGGATATTATGTTGAATAAAAAAAATAATCCTTGCTATTCAAAAAAAAAAGAAAAGAAAAGAAAGTCACCTCAGACTGAAAATTTTGAGGTGCAGCATTGAGGTGGCTCAGTGGATGGAGAGCCAGGCTTAGAATGGGAGGTCCTGGGCTCAAATATGGCCTCAAACAGTCCTAGCTGTGTGACCCTGGGAAAGTCACTTAACCCCCATTGCCTAGCCCTTACCATTCTATGGCCCTGGAACAAATACTTAGTACTGATTCTAAGACAGAAGATAAGGGTTTAAAAAAAAAAAAGAAAGAAAAGAAATTGCTCAATTCAATTTTTTTTCTGAAAGTAGCTGCACTTCTGACTTACCTTTCAGCAGTACCATCAATTTCCCCATCATCTTTGATTCCTCCTTCTTCTTTACCTTTATCTCAGTTCCTATTCCAATCAGTCCTATTGATTATTCCTTTAAAATATTTCTTATGCTGGTTCCCTTCTTTACCATTCTTCTTGCTACTACCCAAGTTCAGGTTCTTATCATTTTCTACTTGAGTCAATATTATATATATATATAT
>NW_025386527.1:0-7844 GCF_016433145.1 Gracilinanus agilis
GATAACATTTGTACAAACCCAGTGGAATTGCTTGTTGGCTCTGGGAGTGGGAAGGGAAGAGAGGAGGAAGAGAAAATGAATCACGTAAACATGGAAAAATATTTAAATAAATAAAAAATAGTAAATAAATAAATGAAATAAATAAAAAAAATTTAAAAAAAAATCAGAGCAAGTCGTGATACTTAGGGAGACGAAGCAGTTTAGAAATTGGCAGTTGGTTTGAAAATTACCTGCAATTGACTTCAATCTCTCCATGCACCATCTTGTCTTTGGGTCTGCTTAGTCATAGTCAAGCCCTGCCCAACCACCAGACTCTGTCCCACCCAATAGGTCCTGTTCCACCATCAAGTGTTGGCCCTTACTTTATTTCTTAGAAGAACACAATTGTTCCTCAATGAGTCTTTGCATTTTCTGCCCTAGGACAAATTTTGTTTTCCTAATTCCCAACTCTGTAACAAAGCCCAAAAGATAAGCACTAGTTATAACATATGCACAAGTTTTTGTGCTTTAGAAATGAGGAAGCTCCAGTGACAACTAAAATATAATACCTGAACTCAAAGCAGCCTACAGTCTAGTAGGTAAGCTAAGATGGATAAATAAATCCTTATAATCAGATGTAGAGTAAGATAACAATTAACAGAGACATATTGCTCTCTAGCTCTGAGAATTCAAAAGAGAAAGCAAAGGCAGAATCTAGGAAATAATGGAGAAAATAAAGCATTGACCAATCCATATATATGTTTCCAGATAACTTGATTATTTTTTTGTTTGTTTGCTTTTATGAACAGGAACCATATCTTTGTGGTAAGATTTCTTTTAATAGAGTCTAGAATCATGTAAACAATTTAACATTGTTTTGTGAGTAACAGGAGAAAGAAACTTCAATATTGTGGAAATACACAATCAGTTTGGGAAGTATCTTGGCTTCATGAATATGGAGTCATTCTTAAAGTATGGAAGCCCTAGATATGCTTCCTGCCTCTGATGTGTACTGTCTTAACTCAGGCAAATCACTTACTACTTACTCTCTTGGTGCTCCAAGTCACTTTTGTAATGCTGTTAGTTGCAGACAAGTTGCTAATTTGCATTGATAGAAAGGCTCAAAGGTGGGAGTTTCTTTAGCCAATAAAATTATTGGTCCAAACCAATAGCGAGAACACCCATGCACAGACACAGACACAGACAGACACAAAGATACCCACACACAAAGAGCTATGCTGGCATTTGGGAAGACTTAGATTTGAGACTTATCTCTGACATACTCTCAGTGTGATCTTTAGTAAATCATTTAACTTCATTGGGTCCTGGGAAAATATCTAAGATTACGTGCATTGTAGAACTGGGCAAGGTGCTGATTTGTATCAGTGGAGGGAGTTCCCTTACTGAATATTGTCTACAGAGGTGAAATTATTTATATAGTCCCCAAAACTCAAAATACTAAATATGTATATCCTCAAAAGGATTTATGATCTCCTCCAATGATGCAAATAAATCATAGCGTCTCTATGCCTGCACAGCCTTGGTTATTTTTGTTAATGTCTTCCCAAAAGTGTTCCCAAAACCATTGGGTTTCCTCAGAATGATGGAGGGAGGACTTTCTCACTTTCACCCTACTTTATAACCACATCTGTCATCTTATCTTTCTACTTTTTATCTGTCTACTTCTTATCTATATTTCTCTTGCTGTGTAACCAGTCCAACTTTTTTTCCTTTCTCATAATTCCTTTACTTTCATCAAGAATCCTCATTTGTGACTAATATGGAAAAATATTTCATGTGATTGAATATGTAAAATCTATATCATATGGCTTAGGATCTCAGGGAAAAGAGAAGGGTATGAGTGAGAGGGAGGATAGGAAGGAAAGAGAATTTGGAACTCAACATTAAAAAAATGAATGCTAAAATGTGTCACATGTAATTGGGGGAAATATTATTTTAGAAAATCCTCATTTATTATATGTTGTAGCCTACTCACATCTACCTTTCATTTTTTCCATTGTCCTCTGTATGTGTATAACTCCTCGTTAGTTCTTTGTAGATGTAGTATTCCAAATCTCTCTGACATATAGCAACACTCATAAAATGTAAATATTGAAGAAATGGGTCTTTATTTTGTTGAGAATGGGATCAGTAAAATAGTTTTGTGATTTCATGAAAGCATTCCAGTCCACTCTATCCCTTCTGTTCAGCTCTGATCCCAGTTTTGTCTGTCTGTACTGTTTATCCTAGATATCTATATTGCTGGAACAGTTCTATGGGATGCCGATGCAAATGCACATATTCTATCTGTTTGTTTATTTATCTCTATCTGTTACTTTTTCTTCCTTCCTTCCTTCCTTCTTTCCTTTCTTCCTTCCTTCTTTCCTTCCTCTATTTGTGCTGTAGAATGGACAATAGGGTAACAAAATTTGAGAGCTATTAAACATCTTAAAGCTCATGTAATCAAAGTCTCTTATTACAGAAAAGGAATCTGGAATACACAGAGGTTAAGTAAGAGTAAAACTAATAAAAACTTAATGAGCACCTACTATGTGCTTGGCATTATCTGAGGCACTGTGAAATGAAAAGATAGACCCTGACTTCAAGGACTTACTCTCTGTTGGGATGAAAAACTCCAAACATGGAACAATTAAAGAATAATACAACACAATATATAACTAATATAACACTGTATTTTGAACACTAAATGTTATGGGAACCAAAAGTAGAATAGAAAGATGTTTGGGACCAATCTAGAAAGTGAAGGCTTAGGGGTACAGGTGATGATTTAGTAGTTAGCACTGAAGAACATGTAGGGTAGCCACTTTATCCTTATAAAATGGACCCCCTTTGAGGCCTTGAATGATCAAGAGCCCTCAGATGTGAGAGTGAAAAGTGGGCACCTTATTTAATGCTGAACATGCTGTGTATTCTCACATGTTTTCAAAAGAGACCACTATAAAGAAAGAAAAGCTGAGTGCCATTATACATACCACACTATGCCTGAGCTGAATGAAATGATCAATAGCCTTCCCCCCAGGAAAGCATCTGAATTGTCTCATCAGTAAAGATGAAAGTTTGCTGTCATCCTCACATTTTCCACAAAGGATAGGAGACTAGTTCTCTGCTCAAAAGGAGTGGTGCTGGTCATATTCTCAGGTTTTTTTTTTAATGTTTTGTCCCTTTATAAGAAAACATCTTGCTAGAAGACCAGGGAAATAATTCACAGTTTAAGGTCCTCTTTCACATAATCCATTAGCTAGACATTTTTCTTTTGACTAATTTTGCTGAACTAAGTTTAGTCTCACAGATAACCAAAGCTGTGGCCAAATAATAGAAACCAGTAAGTAAATCAATCTTGGGGGCCTTTCTTTCTTTTCTTTTCTTTTTTTTTAAACTCCCACCTATTAGTTCCTTACTTTTCCCAAGTTTATAAGGTTAAAAGGTTAAAAAAATTTTGAGACCCCTTTAACACTTTTGAAATAGTTACTGAATGCATAGTAGCTTTTTTCTATAACAATTTCTTAGTCAACTGATACCAAGCAGTACAAATATTTTATTGTAAATTTTAATAATACAGTGTGTTTCCATTTACTTGTACTATTTAGTTAATTGAAAAAAGTACATGATCCAAATGACATTATGGATTCAGTAATCATTTTAAATTTCATAAGAATTTTCCCAGAAGGAGATAGTGCTCACTAGAGAAGGAAGGAGAGATATCCTAGTTGTTTATGGGCTTGGGGACAAGTTCTATCTATATTTTTTGTAGACCCAGCAAGGTCTTTTGTATATCTGATGGTTTGATTTCCTGAGAAATTGCAAAGAAGTAGAAGACCTTTTCCTTTTGTTATGAGGACCTACATATGAGGTAAATTCTAATGCTTCTAGGGAGCAACCTCTGCATGGAAACATATGATCCATGTGAATACAGAGTTTCTGTTCTGGGTCTTGAGTTACAAATGAATTTACATATATTCATCATAGCAGCATCTCCATACTTTTGAAACATAATAATCCACAAATGCAAGTATGCACATATATGTTTGAGGGTATTTACTCTATATAAGATATCTTTGCTTATTTGTTATAAATCATGTGGTATATTTGCTGAAATTAACTCAAGGTCAAAATGGCAAAGATTTGTCCACATAAAGGTTTACTAATGCTGTACAATACCAGATTGGGTACAACTGCATTAAAAAGGTAACCTGTCCTAGTTGAAATAGCATGCCAGACCTGGCATGAAGACATGAACCCCACCTCTGTAATGCAAAGTGGCTAACAGAAACTTTTTGCTTCTGTAATTTCTAACGGTCACAAAGTCAAACATCTTAGAATCTTCAGAAAGTCAGTTAGAACTTAAAGCTATAAATAGAGGTGAAGTTCCAACTGACAAGGCTTTTGCTTTGGCATAACCTGTTGGCTTTGGCCTAATTGCTTCGGCCTTGGCCTGTGCTTATTTTGTCTTTGGGAAATTTGGACCTATCTCATTTCTCTGAACCTCTCCCTGATCTCCCATCTCCATCCTTCCCCTTCCCTGAATTTCCTTTGGGTCCTGGGTAGAAGGGAGGGCTTGGAGATTAGACACTGTGGGTTTAGTTTCTATAGGCAAGTAGAGTATCTTCAAATAAGTTACCCCTAGTTTTAATGATTTGATAAAGACTTTACTTAAAAGGCAATCAAATCTTCCTGACTGGGAGAGCCGGACTCTCTCTCTCTCTGTCTAAACTTCTCCACAACCCATCCCCCACCCTCACCCCTCTCCCTGGCAGCAGTTAGAAAATCCTGAACCCCTCCCCCCTTCTGACTAACCCTTGTATTAATAAATCCACTTGTTACCTATTCAAACCCTGTGGTGAGTCATTGTGTCAAAAATTAAGACAAGGGCCAAGAGGAAAGATTCATTTTCCTTTATTTCTTGAGACAACTGGGGCATCCATCTTGACAGGAAGTACCTCCCCAAGACTTCCTCCAGCCATCAGTTTGACTGACAGGGAGGGGCCCTCTTGACCCCTCCCTCAAGAGACTTTGAAACTAACAAGAGAAACCCTCCAGTCAAGCCTAAAAGTTTCTTACTGGCCCTAGTTTCCTCCCTGTATCCTCTGTCTCAAGCCTCTGGGAATAAACCTGTTTGAGCTGCCCTCTCCTACATACCCCATTTCCTTTATCTCCAATATATCTTCCCCTACCTTCATTCCTCCTCCTATCACCTTATAATCACCCTATACCCCCATTATCCTTCCTCACACCCAAATTGCATTTTCTTGACCCTACTCAGATTATTTATTTACTTCTTTGATAACACCTCTTGACCTTCAAAGATATATGACCATGAATAAATCATTTAACTTCTCTGAGATTCAATTCTCTCATATGAAAAATGGTGCCAAGATAATTTATTTTACTTAACTGAAAGGGTTGTTGAAAGAGGGGAAAATGCTTATTATACCAAATACTTTCCTCTATCTGGCATTCCAAGACAATAGTACTGATAGTGATTACTACATTTGGATGCAGACTTTTTAGGGAAAAGACTTGAGTTTGTAATGGCAACCTTTGTTAATAGGATCTGCCTGAAACTCCATCCAAAATCTTAGGAATAAGAGACAGAGAGAAGTCTCTAAATTTGTATGGATTAGTTAGTATAACTGCGATGTGTGAGATTTAAAGTATACTGTCCTAGGGCTTGAGTAAAGTTTTTAGTCCTGCTGAGAAAATAAAGTCCTGAAGCTAGCTTTCTCTGCCATTTAGAATATGTTGTGATAAAGTGAGTTAGTTCTTGACTGCAGGGAGCTAAGAGTCTAAAGGAAGAAGACAACACATAAAAAGGAATTGGAAGGTAGGAAAGGGAAAGAATCCCAGAGGGATTCTGGGATGATGGAGGCTTAGATGCAGCAAAACTCCAGACTTCTGAAAATTCTGTCACACCATTCAAAAACAAAGTGCTTCAAGGTGACAGAAAACCAAATCTAACAACAGGGCAGAGCTGGGGGATCCTGCTGCTGAACCCAACTTAAAAGGTACACAGAAAAAAAAAAGCCTGAATTCTTGAACTGTCAGGTTCAAGGGAAAGGAAGAAGAAAGATCCCAGGACCGTTCCCCTACCTACTGTGCTAAGTCTCCAGCAGATCCTGGAATCTCTGGGCAGGCAAGGGCACTAGTCCAGACAGAGTGCCTTGCTGGCACAACTGTGCCAGGCTCAGGGAGTTGAACACAGACAGCAGGGAGACAGTTGGAGAGGAAGCTCAGGGAAGGCAGCCTGGTTGCAGCCAAAACACTCCATCTTGCCCTAACCCCTTCTCCAGCTTTTGGCCTCAGGGTACAGGTAGCTCTGCAAATCAATTCTGCCTTGGCCTAATCTTATCAATAGGGTAGATAAGAAGTCTTCCAAAGGCAGGGAAGCTCCAACACCCCTCCTCTATAGACTCCTCTGAAAGCAGCTGTGATTACATCTTCAGCTTCTGCTGCCAACTGGGGAAGATCTGACCTCAGGGCACATTCACCTAGTCAATCAGCAGAGTAGAGAATTAGCCCCCTTCAGGACAGAATAGCCCAAACCCACAGATCAGCAAATAATCAGAGGAGCAAGATTACAGCCACTTGCAGAGGGGAAAGAAGGAAAAATATGAGTAAATAACAGAAAAAGAAAAAAGAAATTACAATCAACAGCTTCTATCCAGGTAATGAGTAAAGAGCAAATGGAGAATAGAAGGACCATGGAACACCAAGCAAAAACACAGAAACTCCAGTGAATTGGACACATGCTTTGGAACAACTCAAAAGTCAATTAACTCAAGAACTCAAAAAACAATGAAAAGAGGCTAAAGACAAATGGGAAAAGAAAATACATGAACTAAAACAAGAAAATATTGTATTGAAACCAAAACTGACCAGCTTTAAAATGAGGCAAAGAAGGTGAAAAATGACCTACAAAGAAAATCAGACCAGAAGGAGAAGGATGATCAAAAATCCAGGAAGGAAATTCAGTCTTTAAAAATTAAAATCCAACAACTAGAAGCAAATGACTTCACAAGGCAGCAAGAATCTATAAAACAAAATCAAAAGAATGAAAAAATTGAGGAAAAGATGAAACACTTCAAGATATGAGGTTTTGTAAATGAGAAGAGATCAAGGAGAGACGATTTAAGAATTATTGGATACCAGAAGATCATGACAAAAGGAAAAGCCTGGACATCATCCTACAGGAAATTATCCAAGAAAACTGCCCCAACATTCTTGAACAAGAGGGAAAAGTGGAGATTGAAAGAATCCATAGATCAGCTCCTACATTTAATTCCCAATTGACAATGCCTAGGAATGTTATAGCCAAATTCAAGAACTACCAGACCAAGGAAAAGATATTACAAGTTGCTAAGAAGAAGTTATTCAGATAACATGGAACCACAGTTAGGATAACACTGGGTCTAGCTGCATCTACACTGAAGGACCAGAAGGCATGGAATACGATATTCTGGAAAGCAAGGGAACTAGGTCTACACCAAAGAATCAACTACCCAGCATAACTGACTATATTCTGGCAGAGGTAAGTATGGTCATTTAATAAAATAGAAGACTTCCAAGCATTCATATAGAAAAGACTGGACTTAAAGAGAAAATTTGATATCCAAACGTAGAACTCAAGAGAATTGCCAAAAGGTAATTAAGAGAGGGGAAAACAAAACAAAAAAAAATCAAAACTTTTTTAAGGAACCCAATACGTTCAAATGATTTGTATTCCTATAAGAAAAGATGATATCAGTAACTCTTAAAAATTGTTATTATCATCAAGACAGCTAGAAGAAGTATACTTAGAGGGAACAGTGACAAACTGTATAGGATGAAATGTCAAGAAATATATATAT
>NW_025386528.1:0-6035 GCF_016433145.1 Gracilinanus agilis
CTTCCTTCCTTCCTTCCTTCCTTCCTTCCTTCCTTCCTTCCTTCCTTCCTTCCTTCTTTCCTTCCTTCCTTCTCCCCCCTAAGATGAAAAAAGAGAAAATCCAACCAAATAACAGGGTAAGAAGAAATGTGCAATGGATGGATCAAAGAAATTTTTGTATTCCCTTGGCAAAATGAAGAGAGAAATAAATAATCCCCTAATGGAGCTCTCAAATGATTAAATAGTGATTAAAACCTTGGCATGTGGATAGTATTCAAATGACTTGACATTGGTATACTCATGAATACAATAACTTTAGAGAAAAAACACAGTGTTGAACTTTACTAGTAATAGGAAGTTTTTTTGTTATTGTTTATTTGTTTTCATTTTTGTTTTTTTTTTACACTGCAAAAGTTAACCTTAGTTCACCAGAATTTTAGCAGAATCCTAGCCAAAATGAACAAATGAACATCATAAAGATAGAAAAGTATTTGGTAGGAGATGAAGTTTCCAAGTTTACTCCAAAACTAAATGAGATTTTTTTGTTTGGTTCCTAGTTTTGATTTTTTTAAAATATGGAAACAGTTCTAAAAGCTTGTAAAATGTCCTTCTATAGACCATTGTGGTTAAGAGAAAATTCTCTAGGGTGGGGCATACTGGCCTAATTACTCACACTGCATAGAAAAAAATGAGGGAATATTTTAAATTTACTGGCAAATTGCTATACCACTTTTTCACTTTGGGCTACAAGCTGTAATGAGACAGACAGACAGAAAGAAAGACAACAAGACAAAGAAAGAGACATAGAGGTGGGAGAGGGGTGGAAGGAGAGAGAGAAAAACATTACCAAAAGTTAAAAAGATAGAAGAAATATATTTGAGATGTTTCAGTATTCTAATGCTTCGGGCCATTCTCTTATGGGGACATTCATCTTTTTAGCTAAAGCTGTCACTAGTGAATACATCACTCTGTCTTGGATATATTTCCATATTACTGCCACTATTACTTGGAGGTGAAAATCTGTTTTTAGGGCCTCTCCACCGGGAAATCCCACTTTTACAATGAAGGAAGAACTATTTATCTTTTCAGCCTTGTTCAACTAACCCTGCAACTCCTTGCACCCCTATGTTAGTAGGCTTTAATTTTTGTCTACAATTGACTCAGTCAATCCACACTTCAGTCAGATGAATTTTGGATTCCTCATGGTCTTTCTATTCTACAGTTTACCCTTATCAAATCATGTTACTGAATTTTAGAACCATTCCTTTCCTTTCTTTCCCCTTACCTTTTATTGACGTCTGGTCCTATGTAGTCTATATTTCTCCAATGAAAACCTCACCAAGCTTCTCAGCTCTGTCTAATTCAAATGCAGAGCAATGTGCTAGGGCTGAGTGGTGGGGAGCAAAAGTCATTTTTGCTAGAATTTTTGAGATTAGGCCATCAGTGTGACCAGGTGATTGGTGGTAAAATGTAGACAAAGTAAATGAGCTACCAATAAAGATTCCCCAATTATTCCTTGAAACCACCCTTTAGGTTGGACCAAAGAGGCTACTAAGATTCTCTAAGCAGTATCTATACATGAAAAGAAAAAAATAGAAAATAGAGAAAAAAATCCCTATATGATTCAAGCCAAGCACACATGTGCACACAAACACAAATAAGGAAGCATCTATTTTCTAGATATTTAAATAAAATAGTTCTTTGGGTTTAACATCTTAATTAAGATCTTCCCAGTTTTTCTGTTTGTAAAAGAATCCAAATCTTAGATTTACCAGCTTCTATTTAGGTCTAGCTAATACTCTGCCAAGCAACGCTCTTTCTGTGTTTTTGAGACTGTCGTTATTGATTTATTGATTTATTTGTTATTTGATTTAATGAATCAGAACTATACACAAAAACATATATTTAAGGAGTTTCCAAATCACAAGAGGCCAAAAGATAGATAGTTTGATAAATTGTGAGAATGGCAAATTCCTTGGTTCCCCAAACTGAATGAAGTCCCCAAACTTTTTAACATAACAGTTACATTAATACCTTTTATAGAAAAAAGTAAATGAACCTGTGCAGGATTTAAATAATTGGAATCCCTATATTAGGATGATCTTTGCTTGAGAAAAGAAAAATTCCTAAAATAATTTTAAATTAGGGGGAAAATGTTATTATTTAATCCATTGTATGTTTCTTCAGATACTGAGATTCCCTACAGTTGCTTGTCATTTATTAAAATTAGAATGAGGTAATGATCTAAGCTTAAGATGTACTCTTCCTAGCCTCCTCCTAAGTACTTTCATGCCATCCAATAAGTAACAGCTCATAGACTAGGAGATTTGGGACTTAAATTCTTTGTTTGTTCCTTCCTTCCTTCCCTTCCCTTCCATCTTAGAATCAATATTGTATATTGGTTCCAATGCAGAAGAGTGGTAGGGGTTAAGCAATGGGGGTCAAGTGACTTGCCTAGAGTCATGCAGCAAGCAAGTGTATGAGGTCCGATTTGAACTCTGGATCTGACTCTCAATCCACTGAGCTACCTAGCTGCCCCTACTTATATTGTTTCTTAAGTTTTTGAAACTGCATATAAACCTGTCGTGGTAAAAATATGATAACAGAAATTGTGCTTATAGGAAATGAACCACAAATATTATCTATACTCTTCCCATAATACATAGGTAAAATACCATTACCTAGGAGATTTTCAATTGCTTTTTTGGAAGTACAACAATATACATTTCAATGAATTTAACTGATTTTTATTATACTTCAAATAATGAGTTAATTGTCCAATGGGGAAATTTTCACATATATAGAGGTGGTGGTGAAGAGTAAATGAGTGAAGGGAATTGTCAACAAAAATATCATCCATTAAGGTCATTCCTGTTATGGGAACTTCTACTGATATCTACTACCAATTTTTGTATATCTTATAGACTGAGGGATTTGCTTGGACGCAAGAAATGTTAAATGCATGATCCATGGACACAAATCAAGCATGAGTAAAAGGCATGCCTTGAATACAAATCTTCCAGAATCTAAGATGACTTCTCTTTTCACTAAAACATACTATTTATTTTAGGATGAATATTCTTTTTTTGAAACTTGAAGTATTGAACTGTGTGATTTTGTTATTGAACAACAGAGTTAAATAAAAAGAACTAGAGCTATCAACTTGTGACTTTTTCCCATGGCTTTTAAGCTTGGCTCTTTAATATAAAAATAAAGAAACCCTCTCACTCTGACTTGATGGGTAGAGATTTATTTTCTAATCCTTTGGGATGTCTGTAATGGTTTTGAGATAGGGTTACTGAACCTTGGTGTGACATCCCTGAAAACTGAATGTTCCAAAGGCCATCTTGAGGAGTTGGAGGTACTTCATTTGAGACTATAGAGCTTAACTGATCATCTTAGTAACACTAGATTCTAAACTATATCTCCTTCTGGAACATTCACTTCTCACTGTGTAGCCCTTTGAAGGGAGGAAGGATATGTTAAAGGATCATACACTATTTTCTATTTTCTAATGGGTGCTTTTGAGGAGATGATCATGGAATGAGCCAAAATAATCTGAAAAATTCTAATGAGAAACATGATGTTCTCAACATTTTTCCTTCATGGAAAGGCTTGGAAATATGGAGGGTGGATCTGGTAGTATAGGAAAGAGACAATTTTGTTGGGAAGAAACTTTAGTGGAATAAAGTAACTGCACCATTAACATTTTCTCAAGAGGGGTCTCCAAAGAGGTCATTCAGAGGATTTCATAACTTGTTTATATTTCCTTATTCCTTCAGAGTTAAGCAAACATTGTTCCTCTAAAAAAGGAAAAAATAATAATAATCTTTCTTTGGTTAAAATGATGGAATTTTTTGGTTGTTTTTTTTTTCCTGAGGCTTTGTTCCATCTAAGCAAAAGTCTCCTGAATAGACTCTCAGAGAATATGAAAAGCAGGATGCTTTGTTTTAAACTGTTAAAGGAAAATAGTATTTCCTCCCAAGTTTTGAACCTGGGCCAGATATGGGCAGTGAAGGTTAGAGAGGATGTAAAAGGAGGGGAATAATGAATTCCTGTTTATAGGAACATTTGTTTTGGGAAATCTGGGAAATTGTTTGAAAGGACTACATTTGCTAAAAGTAAATTTGTCATTTTAGTTTGTTTGTTTGTTTTACAAACCGGGAGTTGACTAATTTAATCAATGTAAACAGAGGGAGAAAAATGCAAAGCAATATAAAACCAACTTCCAGTCAAGTGTATCTATTATTCTTTCCAAGTATAAGATATTTCTCCACCTTTAAGAAACTTAGAATCTAGTTGTGTAAATAAAAAACTGACATAATAGAAAGTTTAATGTAATTAAGTGATAAATTATATGGGTAGACTTTAATAGTTAAAAAAGCTCAAAGAAGAAAGAGATCAATGAGTACTCAAGTAGCCAGAGAAGTTCTTAGAAGTAAGATAGTAGAAATGACTAGGAAGTTCAATAAATCAATAAAATGGGATGCCAGAACTGAGAATGACCTCGGAAGTTAAGTAGTTCAACCATTATTTGATAGATGAGGAAACAGACACTGAAAGAAGTGATGTTATTTGCCCAAGATTACTGACAGAAAAACAAGATTTGTCTCACAGCTCTCAATTACATGCTTTTACCACTACTTACTCTGTTCCTTAGTCTTTTCCAAAAGCATAATTAATGAATATTAATATACATATAGGTAAACATATTCCCAAATAATTGATGCAATATTTAAAGTTATACTTATAATAATATACTAACATATGTATATATGTGCACACATGCACATGTGTGTTTTATACTTTCTGTGATTAAGTACATAAATCCCAGATAGTTGCCTCAGGAACACAGTGACCTGGCCAGGGCTACACAGCTAGAAAATGTCAGAGGTGGGCAAAAGGGATATTGGTAATACCTCTTCTTACAAAGTCACTTTATTTTAGAAGTGAAGCCACTGAGGTAAAGAGAAGGGAATGACCATACTTGTTCAGGGTTCTGAGGCAGGATTTGGTTCCTGTTTTTTTGTTTATTTGGCTGTTTTTCACTCCAAATCCAATTCTACCCACTATGTCATACTGCTTTTAGTGGAAAGAGCACTATGTTTAATACTAGAAAGATCAAGTGGCTTTTTTGTGTTAGCTAAATATTTGCATATGGCTTTAAGGTTTAACCATGGGAAATTTAAAGCTATCATGAGGATTGTATAAATAAGGAAAATGAGGCTGACAGAAGTTAAATAATTTGTCCAGGGAGACATAATAAGTAAGTAACTGAATCTGAATTTGAACTCAGGTCGTCTTAATTCCAGACTTTTTCACTAGGTTTTCATGAAAACCAGTGAATTTAGAGGAATTTAAATATCAGCATTCTTTTTCAGTTTGTTGAGCTTTTTTAGTTGTTTTCAGGTTTGCTAAGTAGTGAAAGAATTCAAAGGGAAGGAAGGAAAAAATGAAAGTAAAATCAATGAGAAATTTATATTTTAGACAAAATATTTGTTCTTCCATAAGTAACTCTTTGTAACAACAGGTTCTCTAAAAAACCCCAGTTGATACTATAATAAGGAAGTATTTTAATATGTAAGCACTCAAACTTTTAAGAGTGACAATTAAGAAAGATTAATAATGTGCTTCTTGGGGTCATTGTTGGCAACAGAATATCCAGTTAGATATGCCATACAGCTGACAAAATAAAGTAACTGGTAATATGTGTGGTAAAGGTTCATAAGAGAGTATCAGAACATTCTATTTTTAAAATTTTTTTTAAACCCTTAACTTCTGTGTATTGGCTCCTAGGTGGAAGAGTGGTAAGGGTGGGCAATGGGGGGTTCAAGTGACTTGCCCAGGGTCACACAGCTGGGAAGTGTCTGAGGCCGGATTTGAACCTAGGACCTCCCGTCTCTAGGCCTGGCTCTCAATCCACTGAGCTACCCAGCTGCCCCCTCAGGACATTCTTGCCTTGTTGAAAATGTCACCTTTTCAGAAAGGATTTATAAAAACTCAGTAATGAAGTCAAAGAAGGAAGGAAGGAAGGAAGGAAGGAAGGAAGGAAGGAA
>NW_025386529.1:0-6773 GCF_016433145.1 Gracilinanus agilis
TGCCTCTCTCTCTCTCTCTCTCTCTCTCTCTCTCTCTTTCTCTCTCTCTCTCTCTCTCTCTCTCTCTCTCTCTCTCTCTTCCCCTGAAGGAGGCTGCAGAATCTGACTTTGAGCCAGGCAGGAGAATTTACTCAAGTAGTCTGATTTTTGTTAGATAATTAGTTTTTATTACTTTTTTCTTTTTTATTCCTTCTACTTCAAGTGATTATTAATAAACTTTATAAAATTAATAATTGGATTTATTGATATTGATTTAAACTTACATTAACTTAAACCCTTGCCTTCCTGACTGCAAACTAAGTCAATTACTGTAAACAAAAAGCAACACATTTTGATTGTGGACAAGTAAGAGATTAATGGGCTGTATTGTAGTTTTCCTTTTAACCTGGATATTTTAGGGCTAAGAGTCAATATCAAGTGCCTACCTCCAAGGAGTTTTTGGGACTAGTCTATTCAGGTCTTTGTACATCAGGATAAACAAACTATATCTAACATAATCATCTTTCAGGAAATGAGGTAATAATTCATGATGATGTTTAATGAAAGATATTTCTTGATTTAATAAAAGATACAATTCTCTTCTAATTGAGTTGTATTGTCCAGAGAATATTGCTATACTTTATACAAAGTTCAACTTCTGACTTGTTGCCTAATAAACTAAATAAACCACTTTTAATAAAGAGATACTAACCAGGACATAACTCATGCATACATTGTACTTTGGAGTTAAAAATATAAATTTATCCCAACCCTCTTTCAGATAAATAGTACAATTAGCATTATTCCTATTTTATAGATGAAAAAAAGTCCTAACAGATTTATTATCATAGTAATGATAATAAGTAACTGAAGTATATCTTGAACTCTGGTTTCTTCATATTATGTCCAGTGCTTTACTCATTACCAATACCACCACCCCTCTCTTCAGCTTAAGAAATCACAGAGTCCGTTTGGTGGTTATAATAAAATTTTTCTCTTGATGTTCATTTCTTAGTCTCCCAAGAATCTAACTTCTTCAGACTAGACATTATTTTAATTTTTTAATTGGAAGGAATTCCCACATCTAGCTGAAGGTCTTACAAATAGTAGCCAATTTAAAATAAGTTTTCAGACATGGATTATTGAATTCTTACATTTGTTACTACTACAATGAATCTCTTCATTGAATGTTCCACCATTTTTTTAAGTATTAATCAGACAGTACCCAGTGAAACTGCCATTTCCACCACTTTTTTTTTTTAATACTAATACTCTGTTCCTTTCCTGGATATCATCTTGTACTGAGGACTTTGCCCTGTATCTACTATCTGGATTTAAGATGGCCTTAAACCAAACATTTATGTTCTTACTTTCGACCTTTGAATAATCACAAAGTAATGGAATTTCAGAATGTGAAGGGATCTCAGTGATCATCGATTCAAACCTATGCTTTGCTAAAACAACCAAAGAAACTTCCTACAACATCTTCAACAAGAACTCATCCTGTTTTTCCTTGAAGACCACCAAGGAGGTGGAAGTCATACTTCTCAAGGTAAAGGCAATTCTGATTTTGGGTAGTCCTAATTATCAGGAACATTCCTCATTCATGAAGTCTACATTTTTCTTTTTACAACTCATTGTTCCTAGTTTGAAAAAAAATTGTTTTATATTTACAAAATTTGATTTTTCTCTCTTCCAGGCATATGTAACCTAGAAATAAAGAAAGAAATATAGAAATAAAGAAGGTGGGGAAAGAAGATAAGAATTAAAGAGGTATTTTAGTGTAATAAATAAATGATTTCAAAAAAATAAAAATATTGATTAGGAATCTACTTGCCAGGTACTATACTAGGTCCTGAAGAAACAAACAAACAAAAAAAGAGTTCTTGTCCTCAAAAAAGCTTACAATCTAGAGAATGGAAACATTTTATACACAAATAAGTTTAAAATACAATATCTAAAAAAGGTGTTTTTTTTATTTTATTGCACTTTGCTTTTCTGGTAACCCTATGCCTAGCAAGTCTACTGCCACCAGTTTTCCAATAGCATGTACTCACACTGTGTTTCTGTGTCATATTTTGGTGATTTTCACAATAGTGGTCCTTTGTCAGTATTGACTTGCTTGTAATCCCAAAATACATTCTCCTCACCCTGATTCAGTGACCCACGAGCTTTCTGCTCACCATTCTTGCCTCTCTGGACTGATTCCATTGAGAGCAAGGTTTAAGTATTACCTGTCACAACCTTAATCCTTCTCTTCTTATAATAGTATTATCCCTCCCCTCTCATGTGCCTCTTAATGTGGTATAATTTATTCCATTTTAATTCTTCCTTTATGTTTCTCTTAGTACAATCCTCTTCTTTCCCCTAATTTTTTACATATCATCCTAAATAGCTTAATATTATATCCTCCTCCTATGTATATTTCTTCTATCTACCATGATAATGAAAATAATTTGTAAGAATTACAGATATCATTTTTCTATATAAGAATATAATAAATTTGACATTATTGAAGCTCTTAAGTTTTTTATTTTCTTGTTTATCTTTTTATGGATCTCTTAAATTTTGTATTTGGACATCAAATTTTCTGTTTAATTCTTACATTTTCTTCAGGAATACTTAGAAATCTTCTATTTTATTAAATTCCCACACTTTCCTCTGAAAGTATATAGTCAATTTTGATAGGTGATTCTTTGTTGTAGACCCAGTTCTCTTGCCTTCTGGAATATCACATTCCAAGCCTTGATGTTTTTCAGTGTGGAAGCTGCTAGACCTTGTGTGATTTTCACTGGGGCTTGTTTTAGGGAAATCATGGGAAATCAGGAAATACTACAAAAGCAAAGACAGGGAGATTCCAGAACCCTGGAGAGTGAGTGACTCCTGAGGGGCAGTTGGATTTTCTCTCTGGAGGGAGACAGTGTGTGGGCATCTCTGAGAAGCAGCTTATCTCCCTGGAAGTGTTTGAGTGTGTGTCTGGAACCCACAGGTAGATTGTGTGGATTAGACCATTACTCTCCTTCTTTCTGGATATTCAACTTTTTCTTATTTGTTCCTGTTACTCCTGTTTATTCTGGGACTCTTGCCAATACCTTGAAGCCACCTGTCTGTGAGAATCTCTCTCTTTACCCTCTGGACCAGTTTACCATCCAGCCTGTTTCCCTACTCTGGTTTTCAGCAAGAGGGGGAAATTTGAGGTTCAAGATTAAGATGGCAGCAGAGTAAGAAGCAGCTCTTAACCTCTCCTGACCGAAACACACAAAACTCCTCAAGGGGACATAAAAACAAGTCCAGACGAACGGAGGAACCCCACAATAGGGCACAGCATGGAAGGTACGTGGAATCGAAGCATTTCCATGCTATAAAGGGGTGAAACAGCTCTCACAAAATCGCGGGCTGAGCAACCACCCCACCCCCAACCCCTCCACACACAACACCTATAACGCCAAAGCCAGCTAAAAAGAAATAGAGCAAGTTTGGGGCACCCATCAAATCATTGGCAGCTCCGGGGCCTGTTCCTGAGAGCAGCAAGATTTAGGACCCCAGTAAGCCAAAGAACTCACGCAAAATCTGAGCGCGGGAGCAAAGAGTGGACACAGGGCACAGAACACCAGCTCAGAGCACAGGCGCGGGCAGAGGCGTGGGTGGAGGCAGACACAGCCAGGAACTAAAGCTCTGAAACCCTGAGAGGGGAACCAGCATGGATGGGTGTACAACTGTGGAAGCAGCGCCCTGAGACTTGTAAAGGAACCTCTGGCAGAGGATCAAACAAGGGGGTCCACCAGGGGGCTTGACCTTGGAAAAAACCAGAACTCAGACCTCAGGAGCCAATAGACCGCAGAGAGACCCTGAGCGCGAGGATAAACCTGAGAAGCTGCTGGGCTAATGATGGCTACCCAGTCTCAGGAAGTTCAGAAGAGAAAGAATAGCAACAAGAAAAAGAAGTCTATAACACTTGACAACTTTTACACAGAGAAAATCCAGACAACCGAGCAAACAGAGGAGGAGAACAAACAAGCATCCAGACCCTCCTCAAATAAGGAAAACTCCTCACAAGCTATGGAAGAGTTCAAAACCGAGATTTTGAGGAAAATGGAAGAGATCTGGCAAGAAAATAACAGTTTAAAAGGTAGAATCTTGCAAATGGAAAGTGAGGCTCAGAAACCAAATGAACTGATAAGCAAATTGAACACCAGAAATGTCCAGATTGAAAAGGAATACCAGAAGATTATGGCCAAAAACCAGAAGATCATAGCCAAAAACCAGAAGATTATAGCCGAAAACCAGAAGATTACAGCCGAAAACCAGAAGATTACAGCCGAAAATTAAAAGATCATAGCCGAAAACCGAAAGATTATAGCTGAAAACTAATCCCTAAAGGCTAGAATTGAGCAATTAGAAGCTAATGATCTCTCAAGACAACAAGAACAAATAAAACAAAGTCAAAAGACTGAAAAAATAGAAGGAAACATGAAATATCTCAATGAGAGAGTGACAGACCAAGAAAACCGATCTAGAAGAGACAAGTTGAGAATAATTGGTCTTCCAGAAAAACCAGAAATTAATAGAAACCTGGACTCCATACTAAAAGAAATAATCCAGCAAAATTGCCCTGAAGTCCTACAGCAAGAGGGCAATATAGACATTGAAAGGATTCATAGAACACCTGCGACATTCGATCCAGAAAAGAAAACACCCAGAAATATAATTGCAAAATTCAAGAGTTTCCAAGCAAAAAAAAATATATTACAAGAAGCCAGAAAGAAACAATTCAAATATCAAGGAGCACCAATCAGGAACACAAAGGATCTGGCAGCCTCCATGCTAAAAGTTCTCAAGGCTTGGAATACGATATTCAGAAAGGCAAGAGAGCTGGGCCTGCAACCATAGATCAACTACCCATCAAAATTGACTATATATTTCCAGGGGAAAGTGTGGGCATTCAACAAAATTGAAGAATTCCAGGTATTTGCAGATAAAAGACCAGGGCTAAATGAAAAGTTTGATATCCAACCACAAAAATTGAGAGAAACATGAAAAGGTAAATAAGATACAGAGGGGAAAGAAAGAAAATTTATAATTTTTAAATTTCCTTTATAAGGGACTCAGTGAGATCTAATTATCTGTATTCCTATGTAGAGAAATGTTATGTATAATTCTCTGTAGTGAACTCTATTCACTATTATAATATTCACTATTATAGTAATAAGAAGAATAATTCACAGGGTGAGGGTGGAACACTAAATAATCTAAGATGGCATGGTGGATGGGAAAGAGGTGGTGAATAGCAGGAGACACCAAGAGAAACTTGAGTGAATGAGAAAATAGGATATTCTATTACACACAAAGAGGGCATGGGAGGGAGAGGGGACAAATACTATTATAAGAAGGAGAGGAAGAGAGCATAAAGAGGTAATAATCAAACCTTACTCTCAGTGTAATCAACCCGGAGAGGGAAGAGTAGCTATACTATCCATTTGGATATAAAACTCTTATCTAACCCTTCTGAGAAAGTTAGAAGGGATAAACCAAGGGGAGCAGGGGAGTGGGGAGGTCAAAAAAAGGGAGGGGTGAAGGGGGAGGGAATTCATAAGGCCTTTAAAAACAAAAAGAGGGGGAAAAATAAGGGAGGGGGTAAAAAGGGAAGTTAATCAAGGGAGGGGATAAGGGATAGAGGCTCAATAGCAAACAACTGGTTTAAAAGGAAAAAAAGTATAAGGAAAAGGGGGTAGGAATGGGGGAGGATTTGAAAATGTCAGCAAAGGCACAACTGATGATTATAACTCTGAATGTGAATGGGATGAACTCACTCATAAAATGGAAGCAAATAGCAGAGTGGATTAGAAACCAAAATCCCACCATATGTTGTCTACAAGAAACACATATGAGGCAGGTGGACATACACAAGTTTAAGGATCAGGGTTTGAGCAAAATCTTTTGGGCTTCAAATGAGAAAAAGAAGGCAGGAGTGGCTATTATGATTTCTGACAAAGCCAAAGTAAAAATAGTTATGATTAAAAAAGACAGGGAAGGTCATTACATCCTGATTAAAGGCAGTATAAACAATGAGGAAATAACACTGCTCAACATGTATGCACCAAGTGGCATAGCACCCAAATTCATAAAGGAGAAACTGGCAGAGCTCAAGAAGGAAATAGATAGTAAAACTATAATAGTGGGAGATCTAAATATTCCTTTGTCAGATCTAGATAAATCAAACCAAAAAATAAATAAGAAAGAGGTAAGAGAGGTGAATGAAGTCTAAGAAAAATTAGATCTAATTGATATGTGGAGAAAAATGTATAGGGACAAAAAGGAATACACCTTCTTCTCAGCTGCACATGGCACATTCACAAAGATTGACCATGTTATAGGGCATATAATCATGGCAAACAAATGCAAAAGAGCAGAAATAATAAATGTAACCTTCTCAGATCATAATGCAATAAAAATAATAATGAGTAAGGGCACCTGGACAAGAAAATAAAAAATTAATTGGAAATTAAATAATATGATTCTTCAAAACCAATTTGTCAAAGAAGGGATCATAGAAACAATCAACAATTTCATTGAAGAAAATGACAATGATGAGACATCCTACCAAACTCTGTGGGATGCGGCCAAGGCAGTACTCAGGGGGAAATTTATATCCTTGAGTGCATATATTAACAAATTAAGGAGGGCAGAGATCAATGAATTGGGCATGCAACTCAAAAAATTAGAAAGTCAGCAAATTAAAAATCCCCGTATGAAAACTAAATTAGAAATACTAAAAACCAAGGGAGAAATTAATA
>NW_025386530.1:0-1090 GCF_016433145.1 Gracilinanus agilis
TCTCTCTCTCTCTCTCTCTCTCTCTCTCTCTCTCTCTCTCACTGGATCTCTCCTTTGTCCCTATCACATTCTACCTTGAATCATATTTGCCTACATATCCAATCCCCATTTTCCAGTCCCCACATTTCCTGCATGTTCATTCTTTGACTTTCATTCCTACTGACATGTATTAGTATTGGCATTAGTGCTTAGTATTTCCCTGGTATATTTGCAATTTACTAGAGAGTTGTCAAAGCCAGAAATAATTTTCAAGATCACAAAGAATGGAATTAGAAAGCTAGAATAAGCATTCTTTGCCATAGACATTTGTGGGCAAGGACCTACCTTGGGGGCAAGTATCCCACCTCCAATCCTACCATGTCAGTGAGCCCCTGAGTATCTTGCTTGCAAGACCCCTCTTTGGTCTCTTCTCTGCCATCTTGGGGGGGGCTTCTGGACCACTTGGCATATACTGTCTCGGTTCATCCTACCAGCTGTCTGGTCTGCCAAAGCAGTAGAAGAGACAAGAATGGGATGATGAATTGAAACAGAATCTTTGTTCCATTTCTCCAGAGCTGCTGGCTCCATGTTACTACTAACTGGGAAGGAGGAAATATTGTTCATCCGTTCATTAGTCAATCCTCCCCCACCAGACTGAGTCAAACTTACAAACAATGGATCTAATTACGCTGAAGCAAATGTGTGTTGCTAAAGTCTAGACATGTTTAAAAGTAAAGAGGTGGGAAAGGGGGAACCCCTGAGAGTTTTCTCCTCTGTCGACTATGCCAAGTCTGACTGCCTCTTTGGTTATCAGCAGCTTTTCACTATCAAAGCTGCTGGACCTTCTTTTTTACTTTCCAGTAGAAGAGTTTCTTTCTTTCTTTCTTTTTTTTAAACCCTCATCTTCCATGTTGCAGTCAATACTGTGTATTGGCTCCAAGGCAGAAGAGTGGTAAGGGCTAGGCAATGGGGGTTAAGTGACTTGCCCAGGGTCACACAGCTGGGAAGTGTCTGAGGCCAGATTTGAACCTAGGACCTCCCGTCTCTAGGCCTGGCTCTCCATCCACTGAGCTACCCAGCTGTCCCCAGTAGAAGAGTTTCTAAAAAAAAC
>NW_025386531.1:0-9583 GCF_016433145.1 Gracilinanus agilis
GGGGGGGGGGGGGTTGAAGGGGAAAGTAGGAGCATGAATCATGTAACCATGTTAAAAATGAATATTAATAAAAGTTAAAAAAAAATCATGATGACCAGAAGGGATCCGCTGGCTTCACTTGATTTCTGAAGGGGTAAAAGATTAAGAACCCTTGCAGAGAGGATACCAGCCTGCATCAGCAGAGAGAATTTCCTCCCCTGGAAGTTGCCTAAGATTGATGAAATCACAGTCCAAGC
This sequence comes from Gracilinanus agilis, assembly GCF_016433145.1. Lineage (NCBI taxonomy): Eukaryota > Metazoa > Chordata > Mammalia > Didelphimorphia > Didelphidae > Gracilinanus > Gracilinanus agilis. Next base: position 237 of record NW_025386531.1, read on the forward strand.
TGTATCCCAATCCAATGTCTTAGGTCCTGAGAACCCCAAACCAAACTGAAACAGACTCAGCCCTCCACAACCTTGTATTCTATTAAGATAAACAATAAGCCCATTTCGAAGTCACAGCACTGGAGCTGTCCAGGAATAGAGTGGGCTGTTTCATGAGGTAGTGAGTGTCCCACGATAAAAAGCAAAAGCCGAATAGCCATTTGTTGGAGATTTAGTCTTTAAAAAATAAATTGATTCTTGCACGGGAGAAGAGGCTTGGCCAGGGTGGCCTCTAGGTCCCTGCTAGCTCTTAGCTTCTTAGCTGAGGGATAGGGAGGCCATGGGGAGAGGAGAGAGGTCAGTCTCCACATTTGTATAATGGGAATGAAGCCACCTCTGTCTCCTGGGTATATTATGTGACCACATTAATTAATGCTTGTAAGCTCTTCGTACAGAGGGAAAGGAGGGGAGAGGCAAGTGAAAATCACCATCTTGTTATTCCTGGCTTCGTTCCAAAGCAGGCTTGCACACAGTGGCCTGGCTCATTATACCTCTCCTTCCCCATCCTGTTTTTGTCCTTCTTGCTGCTCTCCTCTCCCTCCACCCTTTCCCTGATCCTGTTCTCAGCGACACAGCTGCCTTCTGTCACCTTCTTGCAGATTCTCTTTGGTTTTTTGCTCAGCCAGTCTCCTTGGGGTATTTTCCTTCAGCTTAGGAGCCTGAATTCATCAGATCAGGAGGGATGGGGACCAGAAGAGACTCTGGGGCAGAAACTGTGACGCTATCTAACGAGGAATTCATAGAGAAGGTGAGCGGAGGAAGGCTCAGCATCCCTCGTTCCCTTATGCTGTCACCACTCACACTCCACAAGCTCCCATCCAGAGATTGCTTCCCTCATCCACCTTTTCCACTTCATCCACCTTTTCCACTTCATCCACCTTCTCCACTTCATCCACCTCATCCACTCCCACTTACTCTGCTGAAGGGAGTTGGTGGAAATGATGCAAATGAATCAACTGGGCCTCTGGTCAAACTTCTAGAAAAAGCTGTTTAGATTCGCCGCCTCTGCTTCTCCTCTCACTCACTTCTCAACTCCTATCATCTGACTTCCAATTTCATCACTCCAATGAGATTACTCTTTCCGGTTACCAGTGATCTCTCCATTCCCAAATGTCATGAGCTCTTCTTGGTTCTCATCTGCTGAATTGTCCCATTGATTGTCATCATTGATTGTCCCACCTTCTGGATACTCTGCCCTCTATGGATTCTCCTCCTACCTGCCTGCCTGCCCATTCTTTCTCAAGTTTCCTTGGCTGATGCTTCATCCTGACTGAATGATTATCTTTGCCCAGAATCTCTATTATTAAATCTTCATTTCTTAGGAGAATATCATAAAGGTCGAAATATAGACATTTACAGCAAAAAATAAAATAAAATCATTCATTCCCTGACTTTAGATGTATCCTAGGCTCTGCCTTAATTTCTCTCCTACTTTTCCTCATTCCCCATCAGCTCTTCCTGGTCTCATTTTCTCTCATGGGTTCAATTTACTCTCTGTGTAGATAGATTCCAGTTAGAGAAACAGATATAGATACAGAGAAGGAAATGGACATAGACAGACATAGACATAGAGATGACGATGTCCAACCCCAGCCTTTCTCCTGAAATCCAATTCCATATCACCAATTGCCTATGACTTATTCTAAGAGGATGTTCCATAGATATCTCAAACTCAGCCATTCCAAAATGAAGCAAATGATCATTTCCCCCAAACCCTCTCTTCTTCCTACCTTCGCTATTTCTAGGGAGATCTTGTATTTACTTAGGCTTATAAGCCCAGTTATCCTTCTCCTCTGCCAGTCCACAAATCCATTCATTAGCAGATTACCCTTCGTCCCTTGATAGCAACTCCGATGTATATCCTCTTCTGTCTAATCACACAGCTACCAGTAGTTTAGATCTTTATTACCTCTCATCTTTACTATTGCAGTAAGTACCTGCAAAAAGTTCCTCTTTGCCTCTAACTTCCATCCCCCCAAATCCATCTTCTACAAAGCTGCCAATCTGACCTTTGGAAAATGTTTGTCCAACCATGTCCATCCTCTGCTCAGGAAGTCCTACTATCTCCCAATTGCCCAATATTCCACCAGGTATTTAATTGTGACTTCTGCTGACCTTCCTGGGATCATTGCCCCTCTCTCTCCTTCCTCCACTCTAAATTCTAGCCAAATTGGCCTCCTTCCTATTCCTAGTACATGACAACTTCTGTCTCCACACCTTTGCCCAGGCTGTTCTCCATGCCTGGCATTCCCTCCTTCTTCATCTCTGACTCTTAAATTCCCTAGTCTCCCTCAAGGCTCAGCTCAAATGGCAACTTAAATGAAAATATTCATGAACAAGAATCTCAATTAATAAATTCATTGAGAAAGAGAGAGAAAGGCAAGAGAGGGAGAGACAGAGACAAAGAGAGAGAGAGACAGAGAGGCAGAGAGAGAGGAAAATATTGGGTGGGTTGAAGGGGGTCATTTTAAAATCATAATTGAGGGCTGGCAAGGGCCTTAACTATCATCTAATCCAACCCCTCATTTTTGTAGATGAGAAAGCATGAACAGAGAAATTAAACTGCTTAATGAAATTCCCATGGGTAACAAATGATGAACCCCAGTCCTTTGATTTTCCTATGCAAATTCTCTCTCCAACAGCCATAGCTAAAAACAAAACAAAACAAACAAACAAACAAAAAACGACTTTAGAGGCCAAGTTCAACCCCCTCATTTTACAGATGAGGAAACTGAGGGGCACCTCAATTAAGTGACTAGACCAGGAGGTGTCAAAGGCAAAACTTGAACTCAAATCTTCCTACTTCATTCAAGCAACAAACATTTATTAAGCTGCACAATATACCTGTTGCTATACTATGTTGGGAATACTAAGAAATAGGGGGGAGAAATCCCTGACACAAATGAGAAGATGATCTCAAACAAATCCATTTCTTCTGACCCTCAGTCTCCTCATCTGTGAAATTCAAGGGTGGAATAAGATGACCTCTGAGGCCCCTTTGAGCTCTAAATCTCTGAATGGATTTGAATTGGGGGAGCTGAGTGTTTTACAAGGTATTTTAAGTAAATAGCAGAAATTATAAAATGAGCACTAAGGAAATAGTTCCCTTCCAAACGGTGCTTTTCCAGCTTCAGGCTTACACTCATATCCTAAAAATCTTTATTTAACTTTCTCTCCACATCCTCAAGTGATTCACTCTTTGAAATGGAAATGGGAACTGTTTGGGTGATGCTTCTTCCTTGAGCCTAGGCGGGCCCCTGGCTCATGAGCCCAGGACACTACACACAGGAAAGAAGGCCAGCCTGAGGAGCCCCTTCCCCACCAACTGGGGCTCTACATTCTGAACTCCAGGCCTCAGTCGCTATTGGGTTGCAAGTTTCCCCAGCACCCGCTCTTTGACGGGGATCAGAAAAGGACCCCCATGTGGTTCTAATTGTCTCCAAAGCAGAAACATCTGTGAGCAGCAAGCCCTGAGGAGAAAAGTTCACTTCCAGGTTCCAATTTCCAGGAGAGCTGGCCTCCCCGTTTCATTGCAGCCCCATGTCCTTGGAGGTTCTCAAAATACTCCAAAGGGTTCATCTTAAACCCAAACAATTAAAATAGAAACTAAAAGCCATATGGCATCCCCTCCATGTTGGACAACTTTTCCAGCCCTTAAGACCATGAGGATGAAAATATAGGGGCTAGTTTCAAACCCAGCTTCTTTTTTTTTCTCAGATATAGAGCCTGATCCTTCTCTCCAATGTAAATCTTGGACAAGGGCCCCCCAAAACTGCCCCTGACCGTTGAAACCAGTTGCTGGTTTAAATTGATCTCTATTTTGCAGCCTATTAAGGAATACATAGGATTGATATTTGCTCACTCAGGAGGAATGTGAAGTTGTTGGTTTCAAAATCACTTTGAACATCTCTTGAAATTTTCACAGATGATGTTGGAATTCCACATTTTCCAGTTTTATCTGTATTTATAAGACCATTGATTGATTGGATGGATGGATGCAAAAGATTTCATTAACTGCTCTAATCCAGGCACTATGCTAAATGCTAGAGATATAGATATTGTCTTCAAGCATCCAGTCTATTGAAGAAAGACAATACAAAAGGTGAGTTAGAAAGGGCTCTGGAAGGATCTGCATAATAGCCTGGTTTGGAAATGACCAGGAATTGGCTTGGCAGCCTGTCACAGGCAAACGAAGGTGAAAACTCAGAATGGACAGAATCCAGGGTCCCAGGGTAGAGTCTGAGGGTAGCTAAGTGGCAGTGGATAAAGTCTTGCAGTCAGGGAGACTCGTCTTTCTGGATTCGAATCTTGTCTCAGATGCCTACTAACTGGGCGACCTCGGGCAAGTCACTTCACTCTCTTTGCCTCGGTTTCCCCATCTGTAAAATAATGAGCTGGAGAAGGAAATGGCAAACCACTCCAGTATCTTTGCTGAGAAAACCCTCAAAGGGGTCACAAATTGTCAGACAGAATTGAAATGACTCAACAATAGGAACAGGGAGACAAAGCAAGCTGTTCGAGAAGACGGTCGCCTGTGCAGATAGAGGGGTTGGCCTCAGCACCTTTCCACGGAAGCATCTTAGTGATGCGAGAGGAGGAGGCGGGAGGAGGGAGCTCTCAGCTAATGGCCTCCGTCTTTGGGGGGAAACACGAGGGAAGGTTCTCCGCTGAGAGGGCGGACAGAAAGAGCAGCCAGAGGACGTCTGAGGAGCAATGAGAAGGGCTGGAACGGCTGCTCCGGTGAGTGGCGGCGAGAACAACCTGAGAGATGCAGAAAGGTTGCCCTGCAGCAGTGAGGGGCTTCCTCAGACTGTGGACCATCCATGGGGCGTGAAGCTGAAAAGCTCTTCAGGATTCTCTCCAGGCTCGGTCAGCAACCTCGGAGTGGGAGTGAGGGCAGCCAGAGTCACGCTAGCCGTGCAGACGTGGCCCCAAACAGACCGAGAACATAGGGGGCGTGCAGGTGCCCTTCGGACACACAGACACATGCGTGCACAGAGTATCCTCCCCTTGGCCTCCTAAATAAATGGATTTTGTGGATGCTTCCATGAAGCACAAGAGGTGGGAGCCCCAATAGGAATGGCTTCTCCAATTCTTTTCAGCCGACCCCCATCGGAGAGCAGGTGGCCCCTGCAGGGATGGCTTAGGAAACAGGCAGGCACCCACTCCCCTCCCTGGCTTTAAAGATAGTTATTCTTGCCTTTTTAAAATAGGATAATTACATTTTTGGAAGGCAAGCGGCCTTTTTATGGCGCACTCAGCCTTCGCCACCGTGTTCATTAGGCTGTAGGGCACGGCTGCAAGGCAGGCATTAGCTCCGTCTTTCTCTTTTAACTGAAGGGGTGGGAAGGGTTGGCTTTGCTTTCTTGGCGCTCCGGGCCACTGAGACGGAGACTGTCTAGGCCGGGGTGGATCCTCAGGACTTTATGGTTGCCTGTCCTGTGTTTAGACCCCTCTTTACCTCTTTCATTGGGGTGTTGTGAGGCGTAATTAATGTTTCCAGAAGCTTTGAAGGTGGGAGAGGCTGTGGCAGAAGATGTGTCAGGTCCGCTGGTGATTATTAACGACAATAATTATTCACAGGAATGCTGAGTTCTTTGTGAGAGAGGAGGCTCGGAGGGAAGGCAGCTGGACAACTGCTTCTCATCTTCTCCCATTCCTCTGCTAGAGAGCTGGTCACTTGGGAAGAGCATTCGATGACACAACGAGGAGCTCGGGGATGGAATGTGAGCTTAGCGCGGTACCTGGCACACAGTCGGTGTCTATTAAATGTTTATTGATCAATCTATGGTAGTTACGGGTTAATTCGGGCTAGAACAATGGAGGGTAATGATCCCTGCTCCTCTCTCCTGCTAAGGCTTCACCCCAGAAGGTGTCTAAGTTGCCAAAGACCCTGAGAGTTGAATTTCTTCCCTGGTGGTTAACAACAACAACAAAAAAGATTATTTCTATTACCTGATGGTGAGAGGCCTTGAGTCTAGGCTCTCTGGGGACTGGATGAGGGAATTCTAGATATTAATATAGTGAAGAGAAGATTAGAGAACAGATGATGCCTGTGTTCAGGTACCTGCTGGCTTCTCCTATAAAAGAAGGGTTAGATTGGGGCTGTTTGACCCCAGAGGGCAAGAGCAAAAACAGCCACTGCAAGTGGCAAAATAAAATATAGGCTTGATACGAGGAAAGACCTTATAATCATTCGAACCATCCAAAAGAAGAGAGAATGGCCAGAAGGAGGGTCGTTTCTCCTCTCTAATGGCCTTCACACAAGGGCTGATGACAACTCATCGGTATGTTGGAGAAACAGTTTCCTTTTGGATGTGGATGGACTGTTGAGGTTGCTTCCAGTTCTCAAATTCTGTGACTCTGTGAGGATTTCCATTCATGGTCAAGAGGTCAGTGTGGATGAGATTAATAAAATAAAGTTCATTTTCCATTTGACTGCCTTGAAAATATGAAAAAAAAAGTCTTTTTATCTCTGAGAGCTGATATCCAAAGGCTTTCCCGATTCCCTCTTAATGCTGGTATCTTCCCTCTTTTGACTTTTTTCTATTCTATCTTGTCCAGAGCTCTGTTTGAACAGAGTTGCTTGCATGTTGTCTCTCCCATGAGCCTGTGAGTTTCTTTTTTTTTTTTTTAAACCCTTATCTTCTGTCTTGGAGTCAATATTGTGTATTGGCTCCTTGGCGGAAGAGTGGTAAGGGTGGGCAATGGGGGTCAAATGACTTGCCCAAGGTCACACAGCTGGGAAGTGTCTGAGGCCAAATTTGAACCCAGGACCTCCCGTCTTTAGGCCTGACTCTCAATCCACCGAGCTACCCAGCTGCCCCAGTCAATAAGTTTTTATTAGGCAACTGCTAAGGGTGAGACACAAGGCTGGTTGATGGGATCCAGACACAAAGAATAAAATATCTTCTGTTCTCCAAGCCCAGGGTGGAAAGTTGGATGAGGTCACCTCAGAGGTTCTATCGAGGTCTAAGAGATTCAATTTAGACACTGTGTGGATGCCCAACCCCAATAAGCCAGCTTCAAATGAAGGTGCCCTTGGACATATAAAGGTCTCTTAGCCCAACTTATCCTAACTTGTAGAAAAACAAACCAAAGGCAGATTCCTCGTAACTGTGAATCAGATATGTCTGGTGGTCTTTGAGGCACCATAACAGAGTAGAAAGAACATAGGCATGACGTCTAAGAATAAGGTGGTGACGATCCCTTTGACCACTCATATCTTGTTTGATTCTGGTAACAACGTTGTAGGGAAGTCATGGATGAGCTGAAGAGCCTCCGGAGAGGATAACCAAGATGGTGCATGACCTTGAGCCCATGCCATTTCAGAAGCAGCTGACAGAACTATGGATGTGGAGCCGGGAGAAGAGAACACTTGGGGAGATATGACTGAAGTCACAGAGTCTTTGAAGAGATGTCACATGAAAGAGGAGAGAAAAACTTATTCTTGACCCCTGAGGGAAGACCTAGAAGCAATGGGAGGGGGTGGGGAAGATGGTTTGGAATAAGACAAACTTAGGATTGAAGTAGGGATTCAAATCTGGCTTCAGACACTTCGTAGTAGTGACCGTGGACAAGTAACTTAACCCCAACTGCCTAGCCTTTATAGTTCTTCTGCATTGGAGCCAATACTTGGGATCCAATCTAAGACAGAAGTTCAGGGTTTAAAAAAGATTGATGCAGGGAAAGACTTCCTAACTCCTGGAGCTATTCAAAAGGGGAATGTGCTGCGTTGGGTGGGAGCCAGTCATCACAACATTGGGTGTCTTCAAGCAAAGCCCGATAACCATTTTGTCAGTTAAATGTTGGGTTAAGTCAGCAATGAGATCCATTTCAACTCTGGAATTCTAGTTTTGTGCAGTCCTAGAGGTAGTAGGTCTGGCACTAGAATGAACCACAGGGTCATCCGTCCAATCTCACCATTTTACAGCTGAGGAGACTGAGACCCCAGGAGGCTCACAAGTCTGCTCAAAGTCATAGTAGCAAGCAAAGGTAGGATTTGAACCTAGGACCATGTTCTTTCCCTTATACCATGCTCCCTGAACTTCAAGTGACCTAGACACTCAATTACTAGCCATGTAATCATGGGCAATTTGCTTTACCTAACTGAGCCTCAGTTTCCTTGTCTATAAAATGGAGATAATAATACTTTCATTACCTCCCTCACGGGTTGTTTGGGAGGCAAGTCCTTTGTAAGCTTTAAAGCCCTGTAGAAATGTCAGTAATTAGTACTACAGGACCTCGTAATAATTACTAAAGTTTTCAAGAAGGTTCAAAGCTTTCAAGTTAAAAGTAACCATAAACCGACCTGACTCATATCCCTACCACATGTTTAAAGATGGCCTCCAAGACCTGTAAATGACCTGTCTTAAGAGTACAGGATGGCATAGAAAACGGAATAAAAAATTTAGCAGAAACTCAGAAGGAAAGCCAGCTGGATGGCTAGAAGAAAGAGCAACTAGGAAACACAGAGGTTAGAGTCCAAGGCCTGGAGTCAAGACTTAATTCAAATACAGCCAAAGACACTTACTAGCTGTGTGACCCTGAGCAAGTCACTTAATCTTGTTTGCTTCAGTTTCCTCATCTGTAAAGTGAGAGGGAGAAGAAATGCCCAACTGCTCCAGTATCTTTGCCAAGGAAACCCCAAATGGGTCATGAAGAGTCAGACATGACAGAAATGACTGAACAACAAGAGAAGGAAAGCCATCCAGCACATCCCACCAGGAAGGTAAAAAGAAGCCTTGAGGAAACCGAGTCCAGTATTCTTTCTTTTAAGTCAAGCTGAAAGCAAGAAAACTTGGTTTTTATGAAATCTGAGAGGCAGCATGATAGACTGGAAAGGATATGAGATGGAGTGTCAAGGACACCTTAGTTACTTTTCAAAAGCTTCCACCAAATTGCTCTGCGACTTTTGTCATTTAATTAAGTCATTTAATAAAGTTTCTTCTCTAACCAAAATTAAAAAAAAAAAAACTTTTTGGAAAGTTTCTTCTTTTTCCTTTCTGGGCCCATTTCTGAATCTATAAAATGGAAGAATGAGGTCTGATAGTCTATGCTCTAAAGTCCAATGCAAAATCCAGTGCTATATTTTCTAGCTTTCTGTGCATAAGATGCAGGTGTCTTTCCTACATGGTGACTTTCCCCATTACAATTTCTATATAGCTTGGGTCAGCATAAGAAATTAATTTGGGGAATTTGGGGAGTTTTGTGGAAGCCACAGATGACAAAGGCCAGCAGATGATATGGAATAAGTTTAGAAACTCAGAAATGCGTAAAATATCTGTATTTTTATTTTTATTTTATAT